>NC_051163.1:802191-844876 GCF_013339745.2 Dermacentor silvarum | reverse complement strand
AGTTCTGCACTCTGACATTTAAGTGCTCCCTGTTATCCATGTTTGAAAATACTGCACAGCCAGAACTGCCTCCTTGACATGACACATTCGTTTCACACCATAAACTAGAATGCCTGAAAAAAAAAAAAAAAAAAAACTCACCACCCATAAGCCATAGCCCTTCCCTATATTTCCTGCATTTGTCAAATATACACCCCTTTAAGTACCAACCCACCACGCATTTCACAAGTTTTTTTGACACGAAGCAGACACATATGATACAGCCTATTCACAGCAACAGCAGTGGGCGGTGTAACATGCCAAAAAGTGTCCAAGTTGCTTAGCCGGCTGCCAGCCAGTTGACACAATGTCGAAAAAGCCCGAACTCAGTTTCGAGAGAAATGTTGGCCCTGTGGACGTTTCGCTGCTTGTGGCAATATCCGGATGCAACAGCAAAAACACTGTTCTCAGCTGCTCACGAGTGAAAATAGCTGCTTAAAACGTGGCGTTAAATTCAGCTTCACTGGTTAAAATGAAAGCCCACCTGCTTCAAAGCGGCCCGCAACGCTTTGATTTCTGCACAGTATAAACTGTAGAGGACTGGCTCAATGACAAGATTAAAGGTACCGGGCAAGGGTGCTTCCTCTTTCCAGAGTGAAACCGGTCACGCATCTTGAAGGGACTTATCATGACCGCTGGCTGGACGAGGGTAAGAAGAAAATCTATTTTTTGCTTGCACTCTTCAACCAGGCCGACGGAAGGGCACGAAAGAGTACCAACAGGCTGTCCTGCCCTGCTCTCTGCGCTCACATGCGAATGCTGATGTGAACGTCAATTTTAATCGTAGTTCATTTTCATCAACCTATGACACGCATCTTCGGATGACAGGGGGAGCACCAAGCTTCACCAGACACACTGGTACAGCCTCTCGGAAGTTGTGAATTTCCTTTCGTCGTCACAAGCGCTCTTGATTAGTCACCGTTAACGACCACACTCGGGACAGAAGATGCCGCCATTGTCCCGATGGAAATGTAGTCGGCGGCCATGCTGCACCTCCTCGGAGTGCCCTACAGTGGCCACGTCTGCTGCTTCTGTTACGGTATAAATTCATTTCAGTTGCCCATTGCCTTGATGGTGGCTGGTGATTACGGCAGACTTCTGCAGTTTGCGTCATGTTCCTGCAAGACATCTCCAGAAGAGCAGCACCAGCTGCCATGGTAAAGAAAACCATACGTACAGGTATTCCCTTTCATGTCTTCATAACAGCCGGTCACAGCCACGGCCAGTCGTCAGCAAGACGTGTCTGGAAGAAGCAGAAGTGTTCACAGCAGCTGATCGATAGCCATGGCGCCAGCTGTCGTCAAAATGTGTCTGGAAGCAAAGGGTCGTTCAGCCGTGCTGTGATTCATCAATGCAGTATTCATGGCGCAGCCTCATGCCTGACCAATCACTGCGTCGACCCTGCAGCTTGAACTCGCCTGTCGGCCGTGCTGCAGCTTCTTGCATTCAGTAGTCCCTACGCTGGTGACCTGCCACCATAACCGAAGAATGGCAACGAAGAGTGGTGGGGACTGCCTCTTTGCTGTTTGCTGCTGCTGTGCCGAACCGCTCTGCGCGAGGGGCCTCGCGTGGCTTTCCCGTGTGCCTTCTCGCATGTTCGATCGCTCCGGTCCATCTCCATGTCTTCAAGCCTCTGCGTCAACGCCAGTTTTCTGGTGGATCGCCATGCGAGCAGCGAGTTGAGGGTCTGTTGCGCTCGTCCTCAGCAGCTGCAAGCTGCCTCTGGAGGTCGTCGAGCTGAGCCACATATTCTTCACACCGTGCCGCAAACATGGCGCGCAACGAAGCGAATTCGCGGCGTCCTCTTTGAGACTTGAGCTCGTGCCGGAGCTTCGTCATGGTCTCGCTGACAACTGCCTTCTCAGTTTCGTACTTGGACTTGAGGTTGGTGAGGCCACCTCGGCGGTTCCGCTTGTTTGGCCTTGAGCACGGCACGGAGGTTCCAATTTTGTTCCCGCTTCGACAGGAGCGACTTGAGCTTGATGACCTGCTCCTGGAGTTCTTCTTCCTCCTCGGCAGTGCCGGCCATACCGTCGCCGATTGGGGCGCGCGACTGCGTCCATCTCCATGGTTGTTCCCCGGCGACACGTAGTGCCGCACTTGTCACGAAGTGTCTCGCTGAGCGTTGCACACTGCGATGGGTCGACAGCGTTCTCCGCGGATCAGAGCCTGACGAAAGAGTTCGTTTTTCAGCTTTTCGATCGGAGAGCTGTCGGATGGTGGCTTCTCTGAAGAGGAGTGTCCTCGGTGGCCACTGCACAAAAATGAAATGGCACAGCAGGTGCCAATCTTGTCATTTTCATACTTTTGACAGCTAAACTTAGAGACAGCATAATACAGAAACAGCTATGCTCAGTTTCTCTTCCTTTCCAAGGCAAAGAAATAGCAAAAAGCAATGTGTAATTCGATAATTCACTGAGTCAAAATTACAAGAATACATAGCACAGGCAAAGAAAGGCTAAATCTACAAAAACAAAAAGAAAGAAAATGTGGTTGATCCCTCTTATATAGGAATCGGTATAGAACACGAAAGGTGAAACGTGTCTTCACAGAAGTAGTGTAATGTTTATTGCACATTGATATATAATGTCTATTGGTGTTTTGTGGCTAAAGCGCCCTTAGGCGTTGATGCACCCACGCTTACGCCTGGTGGCACGTCTCCTCCATCACGACTACCAACGTCGATGACCATGAGCAACCGTCGTGCATATGGAAGCTGCACTACGCTGCACACGCTAGCACAACGCGAAAGACGAAGCACGTAACTGACACACTAATACAACGCGCAAGACAAAGCACGTAACTGAATCGTCACCGAGTCAAATCAGCGCGTACAGCGCGTCGTAATTGCAGCCTCCGCGATCAACTTCAGAAACATTTTCAGAGCTAATTGCGGAGGCCACGCTCCGCTGTGCTGAGTACGGTGAACGCCACCTAGGTGGCGTTGGTAGTGCTTCTTGATGCCAGCGTCCCTTCGAATGCTGGCATCGAGGCGTCGTAGTGCTGAGACCACCGAAGCGTTCACTGTCGGTGCGCGTTAGTGTCATAATGCAGTACTTCTCTTTTCTGCTCGTAGGCGGCGGCACCCCCCCCGAGCAAGAGCGCGGGTACACGGAGGAGTGTTAGATATATAAGGCGCGTCTGTGTAGCTCTCTGCAAATGCGTTTGTGGCGCAATGGGTTAAACGCTCGGCCGATCTATCGTCGCGGACCGAGAGGTCGTGGGTTCGATTCCAAATTTTGCATGTTTGTGGAACTTTTTCTTCTGGTTTGCTTTCTTTGTATTATGTTCTGTGACGTATTTCCGTGACGGAAATACGTCAGTGAAGTCTTGGTGGACCCCGGCATAAAACACTTTCGTGTTAAAAATGTGGTTGATCCCTCTTATATAGGAATCGGTATAGAACACGAAAGTGAAACGTGTCTTCACAGAAGTAGTGTAATGTTTATTGCACATTGATATATAATGTCTATTGGTGTTTTGTGGCTAAAGCGCCCTTAGGCGTTGATGCACCCACGCTGACGCCTGGTGGCACGTCTCCTCCATCACGACTACCAACGTCGATGACCATGAGCAACCGTCGTGCATATGGAAGCTGCACTACGCTGCACACGCTAGCACAACGCGAAAGACGAGCACGTAACTGACACACTAATACAACGCGCAAGACAAAGCACGTAACTGAATCGTCACCGAGTCAAATCAGCGCGTACAGCGCGTCGTAATTGCAGCCTCCGCGATCAACTTCAGAAACATTTTCAGAGCTAATTGCGGAGGCCACGCTCCGCTGTGCTGAGTACGGTGAACGCCACCTAGGTGGCGTTGGTAGTGCTTCTTGATGCCAGCGTCCTTCGAATGCTGGCATCGAGGCGTCGTAGTATAGTGCCTAGAATATACTTACTAGTGTGCCGACCGCGGGCTTTCCGGTGGCACGGAGAATGATGCCTTCCAACGGCGGCCACCAGACGGCGATAGCCGTACGGACCGTGCTATGCCGAGCGGCGTCTCTAGCCAACGCGCGCGTGTGCGACAGACGCCAATGGGCTGCCCCAGCCCGTTTCGCTTTGCGGAACGTTGGTTGAGGTGCAAAGTGTAATCGAAAGAATATGATTTCGTTTCACTTACAAACGATCGTACGCACAGTTATCATTATAACGCTACACGCTACCGGGTGTTCCTGCGAAAAATACCAATAAATAAATACGTGGTTTCCGAAGAAGTGTAACTTTTTTTCCACAGTAAACTATTATATGCGAGACAGGTCCACAAATGCTAAATTCACACCAAGTTGTATCTAATTACCATAAATTAAATTAATTACCATAAATGACGGTAATAAACAGGGCACATTTTCATGGGCGAAACACCGTCGACTAATTTTGAACGAGCGCTCAATGTAGCAATTATTAAAGTGTTTCTCACAAGCGACAGCCGCCAGAGTTAGCCTTCTATCTGCCCTCTTATATTCTTCTCCCACTCGGCAAAACGTTCTGGCCAGCCAGCAGGCGCGCTGAATAATGAGACTTGCTCGTTGTTTGAGCGGTATCCAGTTGTACAATATGGGACAAAACGGTGTGCTGTCTTTACGCCTCGTTTTCTGCGACATCTCGGTTCCGTCCGTGAACAGACACAAGTGCGAACCACGCGCTCAGAAAAGAAACCCAGCAATGACATGCGGAGGCACCACATGCTACTTGCTCGAAAGCTACAACGCGCCGCAAACCGACTGCGCTTACGAACGCGCATCCAAAGTGCATCCGAAGCGCAAGCGACGCGCGATGCGCCGCTCGGTTAGCACGGTCCCCAAACAGTGTCGCCGTCTGGTGGCCTCCGGCGGAAGGCATCACCGGCGGTGCCAGCGTCTCCCATTAGAAACGCCCGGCGGTCGGCACACTAGTAAGTATATTCTAGGCACTATAGTCGTAGTGCTGAGACCACCGAAGCGTTCACTGTCGGTGCGCGTTAGTGTCATAATGCAGTACTTCTCTTTTCTGCTCGTAGGCGGCGGCACCGCCCCGAGCAAGAGCGCGGGTACACGGAGGAGTGTTAGATATATAAGGCGCGTCTGTGTAGCTCTCCGCAAATGCGTTTGTGGCGCAATGGGTTAAACGCTCGGCGGTCTATCGTCGCGGACCGAGAGGTCGTGGGTTCGATTTCCAAATTTTGCATGTTTGTGGAACTTTTTCTTCTGGTTTCTTTCTTTGTATTATGTTCGTGTACATTGTAAGCTGACGTATTTCCGTGACGGAAATACGTCACTGAAGTCTTGGTGGACCCCGGCATAAAACACTTTCGTGTTAAAAACGGGCTTCTACCATGGCGACTCAATCTTCCTTGCAGTGACCTGCCGTGAGTGCTCTTCCACCTGGAGCCAAAGGTCGCGTAGTTCCATTACCTTTCACAGAACCGTTTATGGTGCTAGTGATCGGGCTGGGAAAAAGCCATGTAGCCACTCAGTGGATGACTATGGGCCGCTAATTTTGTAAATTTGGGCATTCGAATAATTTATCTCCAAATTACAGACACTACATTCTGCCATAGATACATTGAGTTGTTAATAACAAATGTCTGAAGAATAATGCACATTTTTTCTAATACATATCGAAAACGTGATGACGGGCAGCATAGAATGGCAACACTTAAAAAAGAAGCAATGACGGACTGTTCGTTTCAAACAGATTTCATGGCCCATGAGCCCATTGCAAGTTAACCACAGTCCCGTCCACAGGGCAGTCGCCTTCTGCAGGCATTCTGTGGGAGAACCCGGAAGCTGTAGCTCCTGTTGGCAGATCTGCACTGCCTGCGGCTCTCTTAGCGTATTGGATCACATCTGTTTGCCACTCAGAAATCAATGTTTGAGGACACCTGGTTCTTTGTAACCTGGTCACAGTGGAATTCGGGACGGCACTGCATTTGCCAACAGGATCTTCCGTTTAATTTGAACTCTGTGATCAGGTACTGTAAAATGAGTGAGCAGGCGACTGCCCTGGACCTTGGCTGCCCCTAGCATCGCCTTATGGCAATATGTTCAGCAGCCACGCATCCTCTAAGAGTTTCTTCAGAGAGCAGCTCAGCAGCTCATAACATAAAAATTTCCATATCTTCCGAGCTAGATTTGCTGAATGGCACACAACAATGCTTAGGCATTATATATGCTCCCTAACTCATTTAATGGTACATCTGACTGGTCACTTTCAAGCACATTAAGCGCTCTCTGGAGGCAGTTTATATTCAGCTGGTTGAAATCGAACGCTCTATAACACATTCACCTGGTTCTATAGCAGAGCGCTTCGAGGTATTTTCAGCTTTAAGCCAGGATCGGATTTTGATCGCATGGCTCCTCCAATTGCTCTGGGAGCAACTGAATGTCAAGTTTTGGGTATGCCTTCCCTGGTTCTAATGTTAAGAGGACTCTGCATGGTTGCAAACCGTGTCGTAGCATGGTAGGAACCAGTCACACATAAGATAAGTAACCTACATCATTGAGGTTCACAGGAGCTGACTTGGCCTCTTTCCCACATGATCAAGTGAGGGCTGTGTCATTATTATCCAGCAATCCGCCACATGGAATGGCAGATGACACAGCAGTGAATCGAAAGAAGGTTTCACTCACCGACCCAGCTGTTTTAAATGCCCCAGGCAACTTCCCTCTACGCATTGCTTACTTAAACACAAATCAATCATGGGGAAATGTAAGGAAAACCCAAGACGGTTGTGTGGACCAACTTTACACTCTATGCTGCTTATATGAATACAAAGAACACATTCTACTGTATTTACTCGTGCAACGCCCTTGTGTAAAGCCCGCACCTTAACCCTTTGCGGTCCGAAACTTTTACCCACTTTCCGGCTGTTCTGGTCCAAAACTATTTTGCCAGTTTGTGGCGCCGCTAGGAAAACCACCAACTGTGGAAGAAAAACTCACAGGATATTTATTTTTTCTCTTTCATTCTGCAGGCAACTCCTCTACCGATATTTGAGCAGCTTGTGATTCGAAGCATTCTCCTGGGTGCAGGCCAGGGTTGTTACTGCAGGTTTTGCAGAAAAACAGTTTCCCTCCTGTCTCCGTTTGTTTTTCAATCGCTACAAGCGCCACAGTCCTTGCTGCTTTGGCCTGAGAGCATGTAGATGAAATGGCTCCTCCCATCTAGCCTTTCCTCGCACTCCGTCCGCGCAGATGGGCCTCGCTTTTTGGCTCTAGCCCTCACGTCACCCACCAGCTGTAGGATGAGGTTGCGGCGGTACTGCAGGTGTCGCTGTTCTTTCTCACCATGATTCTGCAGCTGTGTGCGCCTCAAAATAAAGCTATTGACAATGGAAACCCCTAGAAGCTTTCACTAAATGCACCACCGTAAAACGCACGCGAACGTGCTGTTCCGCACGCAAGTGAGAACGCTCTGGTATCCAGAAGCCGTGCTGAACATTGTGCTGCACCCTAGTGCAAAGAGAAGTAAACTTCAACAAACAGAGATGGCGCATCGTGTATACAAAGAATGCGCACGAATCGCAGTGAGAAAAACCGCAACATTTAATCCCCGAGCCCCCTTGTCGGGCAGTGCGCGACAGCGGACCACTACGGCCGTGTTGCGTTGTAGAGCCCGACATCGTACCACAAAGGGTTAACTTTGGAGTTTAAAAATTTGGAAGAAAGGTGCGCTCATACTTTCGTGCTGGTTAATTACCGCAAGCCTCTACAAGATGCCACTAGCCCGTGTCCGAAAAATAGGTCGCCGGCTTAAATGTGCTCATAGACTGCCGCCAGTGGTTGCATTCACTTGTTTAGCAGTCCGAGTGCAGTTCAAAGCATCCGTGAGTAGCCATAAAGCCTGACTCATGTAAGGCCTACACCCGGTAAAAATAAGGAAAAAACTTGCAGGCCTTACACGAGCAAATGTAGTAGTACATCCTTTAGCAGACAACTGCGGGCCTTATAGTACAAGCACATACAGTACATCGTTTAGCAGACAACCTCACCCGGAGTTTCTCCTTCCTCAGCAGGCCGAGAACCTTTTGCATGATCTAGAACAACACGGCTCGGAGTCTCGCCGTTCACAGTGCAGACGTGGTGATACAGTTGCGCTAGATCTTCAGAAACTGCCAGAAGCTCCTCCTGGGTGCAAAGGGAGGGGTACACACATTGGACACATGCCTTCTCGCCAAATATAACTCCAAGAGCAGCACTACAGCAAAATTTTATGCGAACCACATGATGCTTCATTGTACTCCTACGGTGCACTCCATAACCGGCAATGATATGCAGTCAACCTTCGTTAATTCAAACTTGCTAGGACCAATGGAACTGATCAATTTATCCAGCGAGTTGAGCTAAAGTATGCAGAAAAACCACAACCAAACATACCGCTTCTTTGTTTGGCATTGTCATACCTGCCAGCCTGTTATCATTAACGCATTCACTACGGTACCACTTTTTGAAATCTCGATTCCGCTGCGTGATGACCCACGAGTGGATCGCTTGTCATATTCTCCTGGTGCGTTGTGAGCCACCTGCAAGTCACCAGGGAGTTGTGCTCCTTTGAAACATCTTCAAGCTACCTTAATTTGACGTGCCACAGCACGTCAAATCTGAAGCAAGAACTTTTCCACTCCTTTCATTTCTAGCACAGACTTCACTTGCGCTCTGTAGAAACGCCCTGCACAAGTAGCACAGGAGTGTGTGGGTGACCGACCCATCACCCACACTGCAGTGAACGTGTTTAAAATTTGTACCGCGGACGCAAAACTGGAAAGAGGGGAGGTTGGACGGCATCAGCAATGAAGAGCTCGCGACAAGTGATTTAGAGGATATTAAGTGGCATGATTTCAGCATGCTCAAGTCGTGACATCAGAAACTAATAAAAGAAGCTTTCTTTAAAAACTCATGCTTCTAATAAATATTGTGTCCGTCTGTAACAACCTTTTCGATAGACGGTGTACTTCATTTAAATCAAGCCTTTCTTGTAATGAAAAAAACTAACCTGTGCAGCACCAAGCCTGTTGCGTGTTTCATCGGTGAACTCGCTGACGACACTCAAGTCCTCCTTGATTTCTGCCATGATTTGTTCATAGTCGTGAACCTGCACAAGAGACAGACCACAAGGCATGCCTCATTCAGTCAGAAAGTCCAATAACATATTCCCATCACATCAGGACAAGCAGGGCCCGAATTCATGAAGCTGTATGCTGAAAAAAAAAATGTTTGCCATCCACCCAACAGTAGCACAAAGCCAAAATGTGAGCCCGCACAGCTTTCTCAGAAAAAAAGCTTCACAGCTGAAGAAAAATTTGCAGTGGTGCGGTATCGAACCCGGGACCAATGCCATTCCAGAACATTCATTCTCATTTGAGTTAACCAGGGGCGGTGTCGGCGAGCGATCACTTTCGGGGATACGATCACTTTCATGAGATTTGGCACGACTCAGCCTATGTGTGCGTTGGTGATTACACCAATGCGTCCGTGGCCTGAGTTTTCATGGCACTGTGCTAATCTCACTGTCAGCTGTAAACCATGAAGTGTCCGGCGCCGAGCCCATGTGAAAGTGATTAAATCTCTGAAAGTGAGTACTTGAGAACACTGTCCCAGGAGGCTACAAGATTACGGTGCAAAGCCGAATTAACTTGACAGCTCGAAGCATAAGAACACTGAATATGGCAAATTAGTTCTGCGTAAATCTGCAAAGTGGGGGAAATTTCATAAAGGGAAAAAGTGTCATCCACTCGACAGTAGCATGAAGCCAAACAGGAAGCCTGTCCTGGTCAGGGGACCGGGCGCATTGGTCCTGGGTTTGACCCCTGGATCCGCATGAATTGTTGAATATCAAAGCCTTCTTTCTGAGAAACTCCTGTCCGAGTGAGAGGGAAGGAAAAAAAATCAGGGAGGCTAACTAGACTATGCCCAGTGTGCTACCCTTCACGTGGGGAGGGGAATGGCAGAGTGAAACAGAGAAGGGAAGCTAAGAGTTTAGGATGGAACAGACGCATTCGTTGAGACGAAGCGGAGCGCATCTATGGTCGGGCAATAAAGTGTGCCACCTACAAATACTGCGGAAGAGCTCATGCGTCTTTCTGGGCTGATGAGCGTTGAGGCCAGGCTCCCAGGACCATATGCTTAGCTACAAGGCAAACCAATGTGGGTTTTCTTTGTAGGTTTGTGCTACTGACAAATTTTCTTTCGTGAAATTTCCTCCACCTTGCAGATTTCCACAGATTTGGTGCGCCAGAACTGTTAGTATGCCAGAGTAGTTCGTACAAGCACCAACCAGCCAACCCCTGCTCAGTATTGTCCTTTTAAAGGGAAGCTGGTGAGGCTTCCGACAAAAGATAGAATACTGTATTTGGAAGAACATGCTAGTAGATGACAGGTAGAGTTTCCTTTAGCAAGTGACCGAGCTTGCGCAAGCATCATATCAGAAGAAAATGTGGATAGAGCAGTTAATGTGGTAAAGCATTCGCAAAATATTTATTGCAATGAGGCATATTAAGAATATAAAGGGGTCACTGTCACGGAACTTCGTACGTGTTCCTCAATTATGCCCGCGCAATCCCCGATCACAATACAAGTGCCGAGACGTCTAATAACTGTACTGGCAGCCATTCAGAGCTCTCTGACGTTGCTATCATAAATTGCGGTCTTCCTCACTATTAGGCAGTCAGTGGAAAGCAGGCCCCTAGGATTTCCGAAGGGTGTGAGAACTCCCCAATACAGCTTCATTGTCTGATTTGCGAGTTGCTCGAATTTCGATACATCTGCAAAATTTTTTTTTGTCTGGCACTGCGGCAGACAACACGTGCCTCTTGATTTATTCCCGACAACACAGGTAGGTAATGCACCTATACCTGTTATTGCACCCACCACGAAATTGCACTTCTGTGCTGAAATTGAGCAAGAGGAAGCCAGTGGTATAGCTTGGTTAAGTGGAAGCACACCTAATTTGGTTTACCATGCCTAATTTTCCCAATTATGCAACATACGTTAAGTTAAAATATTAGCGTCATTAATGTGTATCAGCCCTGCACTCATTAGCGGCACGAATCAACAGCGTCGGAATGCCACGAGTTGATGACTAACCTTGTTCTTCAGGTTGGCAATCTCATCACGGAGCTTGCCACTCATGACCGTGTCTGCTTCGCCGTCAGCATTATCAGCCATGCCATCCAGCTCGGCTTGAAGCTGGGCAATCTGGTGGAGGGCCTTACGGTAGCGCTGTTCGTGCTTGTCGAGGAGTTTCTGCAACTTGGTCACATCGTCCATGTCCTAGAAAGGCAACGAAGGTGGCAAGCAATGCTTATAAAAACATGACATGCCACAGATAGATTTCTGGGCACTTTGCCCAAGCAGACATAAAACCCACCTAACAACACTGGCAACATTTTGAAATCTGTGATATCATGCTGATGTGGCAGGGCCGAGATTTATACATGAAATTTGTAACCAGCCCTCAGCTGTAACCCGTATTGATTTTCATACTTCAGAATGCCCTTGATTGTTCACTCACCAGTTTTGGATGGTAAAAGAGACACAAAGAGAAATGACAATTTGTTCTCAACTGCAAAAAGTTAATTTATTGCATCCAAACTGCAGTGAACCAGGCATGAGTCATTGCCACTACCAGAGGCCTCATTATCATTATAAACAGCTCAGAGCATCTCATCTTCAATGCCGCCCATAGCATTTGAGATAACCGCATATCCTTAATGTCTCACAGACAGTGGAAGCCTAGAGAACTTAGACGGGAAAAAGGCTACTACAGTAGCATGTGGATTGGATTTAAAAAATGTTAATGCCAATGACAATAGCTTTTCACTACTGCAGTTTTGGTTTATTGCTTGAATATAATATTCACTAAACATTTAGCACATTTCACAGGAATTATAAAGTGCAAATTATAATTAAATAAATACAGTATTCAACTCTTTCTATCAAAATAATAGAGTTTTGAAAGGATATTTTACCACTCTGAAATGATTTTGTCTTCCTCTTTAGGGTCCCTTTAGTACCAACTGCAACGAAATTTCATTTTGGCTAAATTGATTATACCATATTTACTCGACTATAAGGTGAGGGGCATCAGTTGGGGAACCTAAGAAAAAAAAAACTAAGTATGCACACTAACATAAGGCAATACAGAGTAGTCGACACATTATTCATACTCAGCAGGGATTCCTCGAAATACTGACACCACCAAAATGCAAAATAGCGACCATGAAATAAGACAGATGGGAGCTTCAACTCGCGGAGTGCTGGTTATATGTGGATTTTAAGTTTGACTTCTTTGGAGCCCGAATTTTGCCTTATAGTGTGGCTTCACGGCATAGCGGCACGCGCTATCATAAGGCTACACTGTAAGGAAAAATTGGCGCTGCGGTGAAGCCACACCTCAAGGCATAATGTGCATATAAGGCGGGGGTGGCTTCGGGCCTAAGGATTCTGGGGGAAAAAACCTCGCCTTGTATTCGAATAAATAAGATAAACTAGTAGTATATACTAATGAAGCAATCTTGGCAAATCTGCAGGGTGGTGCACCTAATGGTTAATAGATATGACACAAGTCTCAGCACAGGATCTTCCAAGATTGTTCAGCGCACCGGGAGCAGCCATAGATGGCACCAAATCTTGGAGGATATGCCAAGAAGCTGCGCATTCCAAGTCATGCATCGCTTTCGGCACGTAATGGTGGTGTTTTTTCCTCAGTTTTGGCATAAAGAACACCTACGTTTTGCGAGTCTTTCGTGCACATTCACTTGTATTACAAATGTAACATTTTGCACGGACACTGATTTACATCTGCCTTATCTGAAATTAGGCATTTTAATGCCCCCAAAAATTTCGTCGCAGCCAACTTTGAGGACCCAAAGGAGTGATGACATGCAGAAATATTGAACAATACCTTAATCACACGATTCCTTCCTTTTCAACGCTTGCCCTCTGGCCCTCAACGTCAAATTCTGTTCTGCAATACGATGTCCGTTATATATGTGATTTGAACTCACATTCTCAGCGCCATCGGTGCCCACTTCCTCGCCATGCAAAGCAATGAGGGCCCGGATTGGTCCGACCAGCCTTGCCAGTACAAGCCTCTGGTCTCCACCGGGTATTGAGCGCAGCTTCTCCAGCTGCTGTTGGGCATCCTCCAGGCATCCCGACAAGTGGCCTTTCTCCGTCTCGAGCTGCATCGAGCAAACAACATGCACAGCTCGTACCTTTGCTCTCAAGGCAAGTTTTCAGACACAGAACATTTGTAATAAGTTCAAAGTGTTCACAAAAGTGCAGTCAAAGGACTGTTGAGTTCCTCACGAAAATTTATGGGGAGTCCATGGGGAGGTCTATCGAGATGCACCACTAGCACATGCCATCTACTAGCAAAAGGCTGAGTGTAACATACTGCTGCGTGATGTGTCTGTTCTACCTCATTTTCTTATCTCCGCTGGCCGCACAGTGTTATCTTTTAATGTTGCAAAATACGTGTTGTCACCTTACCTGCGCATACTGGTGTGCCTATTGTGTTTATGAGCCTGCTGTTACCGTCTGCATGCGTCTTCAAGACACTTTCAGCAGCCTCGCAAGCATTCACTGAACTACATGCAGGTTACCAGGAAATTTCTGCATCGTGCATAAATAGCAGCCTGCCAAAAGACAGTTAGGCTCAGATTTCACTAACGCTGATTGTGTGCTCGCCTCTTTCGTTGTGACTTCAGTGTTGCTTTGCTTTCAGCGCTCAAGTTCCCCTAATATAGCGTTTCAATTCTTTATTCATTCCTTTTGGCAGTGTTTCTGCATCTTCTCCATCACCACACCCTGACAGCTTGGTGACAGTGGTCTGAGCACGGCTGCACATCACACAGAATCCAGGCCAAAAAAGACACTGCTGATCCATTCCTGTAACTTTTGACTGTCCTCAACTGAACCAGATAGTAGTACAGTAAAGCCTAGTTAATTCGATTTCATAGGACCGAATGAAATGTCCGAATTAACCGAATGTTGAATTATCGAGGGTATCCAGAAAACAATAAGCAAATGCTTACTACGTCTACACACTTTTATTTAGTGAATGAATGAGTAAATCCTGTTGCTATCTTGCACAAAAGCAGAGAGGAAGCTGAAATTCTTATCTCACGACTCATTGGCTCTTGCAGCGGCACTCGCCTTCATTTGCGACAGGTTTTGCATTACCTCATACACATTCCGATTGTCAACAGATCGTCCGTCCATTGCGATGCTCTTTCATCCTCGACAGCTTTGCACCGAGTCAAAACAAAACAACTGTTTGGCGCAACTGCTGCGGAGAAAACTGCGGCCGCTGTCGACGCGATTATGAACGGCGACATTGCGGTGCTGAGGGCACGCGGCCGACGCACGCACCGAGTCAGAACAAAACTATTGTTCGCTGCAGCCACTGTGGACAAAACCACGGTCACTATAGATGCAAACATGGATGGAGACTACGCAGGTTTTTAAGCACGCGGCCAACGCGCATACCGAGTCGAAATTAAACTACTGTTTGGCACAACCGCTGTGAAAGAAACGGCGGCTGCTGTCGATGCGATCATGGATGGCAACTACAGTAAAACCTCGATAATTCGAAGGTCGCCGGAGCGCGAAAATTCTTCGAATTAAGCGGATTTTCGAATTAACCGAAATGAATAATAAAAAAAAGAAAACAAGCAAGGAAACTTGCCGCAAAAAGAAATCACCTTTATTTTCCATGTCCGAGAAAAATTACTCAAAGTAATTACCGATGCGGGATTACTTGGCGCGCTGGTTCGCCGCCCTTAGTGCCATGCTCTCCAGCTGGCTCAAAAAACGTAGCATACATATATCACCCGCACTGCACTCAACCAAGTTGCGGACGATGTTCACGGAATTGATAACTGCCGCGAAAGCGGGCGTGGTGGTGCTTGACTCCAAAAATTTAGACTTGCTGGATATTCCGGACTTCAAAAATGCACCATCAGGGTTCCCCTTGAGTTCATGCACTTTCGCACCCAATTTTTCGGACGAATTGAGACCCCAAAGTTCGATTTTGCGGACTAAATCGCTCTTTCCGAGCCGCGCTACCCAATCTTGGAGGCCGCCATGTTGGATTTTGCACTGGCTTGAATTCCAGTGGCTCGCTGTATAGCCTCCGAGATTGGAACGCGCAATGCTCTCGTCTCGGAGGCCATGCCATCGTTGTAACCATTTATTGTGGGATCTTTTTTATTGCGACAGCAATTATATGGACACTTCAAGCGGATTTTTGCCGCCTTGAGGATCCATACAAAGTCCAAGGGCGATAAAATCATCACCACCGCGCGCCCGCCGTATGTGCGAGTGACAGCGCGCGGGGGGCACGCGCTTTCATGGAGAGCGAACGCACGGCGGAGCGTAAACGCGACTTCCTCCCTCGTGCAAAAGGCCGTGGGGGTATGGGAGAGGGGGGGGGCACTTCTACTCTTCCAACAACTCCGTACTTAGCGCCGGGGCGGTTTCTCACGCAGCGTATCTTGAAAGCGATCTCCAGACGGCTCTGACCTTTCGTATGGGCTGTGCTCTCGCCGCTCACTTTCCGTTGCAGCGATAGACCGCACGAACCTTCGCTCGCTGCGGGCTGCGGCGGCCGCGCTCGCTCGTGCGCGCTGACACCACGTGTATTAATTCAGTGAGTTTTTTTTTTTCTCTCAAGTTTCGGTTGCCATTTTGAACGTGGCGTGTACACCGAGCAGGTGTCTCGGAGACCCATGTCTCAGTGATCGGCGCTATCTCCTGTACCTTCGCGAGAGCTAAGCGGTGCGAAGCTCGTTTCTTGGATCTCCATGGCGAACTCCGTTGGCGGAGATCGCCAACGCGGTGGCGTTCATGTCGACTGTACACGGAGACGACGTGATTGCTGCGCAAATCCAAGCAACTCGATCCTCTCCAAGCGTAGTATGAGGCAGGGCATTATTAAAGATTTTTTTTTAAGCCGCACTAATGATTTTTTTTTTGGCCGAACGAGTTTTCCGGACTATTTTTTAGTCCCCACGAGCTCGGAAAATCGGTTGGCGACTTTACAGAGCGCCCTAACCTAACCACCGCACGTTGCCACCACCCGGAAACTTCGAATTATCCGAATAGAGCCGCACGGGCCATTCAAATTATCCGGTAGAATTTGTATTGAGAATGACGGGACCGCTCAAATTCTTCGAATTAACCGAAATTTCAAATTAACCGAGTTCGAATTATCGAGGTTTTACTGTACGCAATTACGAAAGCCCGCGGCCAATGCGGTGTTATGCGCGGCAACGCATGAATAAAGGCTTTAAAGGCACAAATAGGCCCGAAGCGTTCGGGCGTTGCTGTCATTCACGTACGATTTCCGCTGATGACTATGGCGATGCGGACTCCGCAGCTTCATTTCGGTTGCACGCTAGTGCCGCTTTTGTTCTTTTGCGTCGCAAATTTGTGGCGCTCCTCACTCGCCGAGCTCCGAAAGTTGACCGAATTAACCGATGTGCGGCCAAATACGTCCGAATTAATGAGAGTTTGATTGCATTAAATAATGCATACGCCGGCCAGGACCAGAGGACGAGTCCGAATTATCCGATTTTCCAAATTAACGAGGGTCAAATTAACGGGGTTTTATTGTACTAGCACTTTCATTTCAGGTGTACAATGCAACGGTCAGTGACAAGTCCACAAAGCAGCAGAAGGTTCTCCCACAAGAGCACATTGCGCCTGATGTATGTGCATCTTTGCTAGAAAACAAATTACCTTACAGGCTCAGATAAGGAATACTACTAAGTAGGGTTGGGCAAATCGTGAATTTGAGGTTCGAAGCGAATAGTGATTTGGTCAAATAATTTCGAATGAAATAGTTTGAATAGCATATATCACATATTACAGTAAAACCTAGTTAATTCGAATTTCACGGGACTGAAATAAAATGTCCAAATTAACCAAATGCCGAATTATCAGGGTATCCAGAAAACAATAAGCAAATGCTTACGTCAGCACGATTTTATTAGTGTAATGGATGAGCAAATCCTTTTGCTATTTTGCACAAAAGCAGTGCGGAAGCTGCAATTCTTGTCATCTCGTGACTGACTGGCTCTCGCAGCGGCAATCGAGGCCTCGCGACTTACTTCGCAGCACGGCCGTGGTGCGCGCGCAATCATTTGCAACACGTTTCGCACTACCGTGCGCACATCCCGATTATTTTTTTGCCAGTAAGCTGACCGCCAACAGATCACACGTCCATCGCGATGTAGCCGGTGCTCTTCGCACCGAGTCAAACCGAAACAACTGTTTGTCGCAACCGCGGCCGCTATCAACGCGGTTATGAACGGCGACTTTGCGGTGCTTAACCCTTTGAAGGTTTTTGCCGTATCTGTACGGCGGCGGTTTTCTGTCCCGCAAGGTCTTTGCCGTACGGGTACGGTTTCGATCCTCCGTTTGAAATTTCGCGCCATAATGACGATGCATGCTTACCGGGAGGTGCTGCCACCTTTTAGGACTTACAAGAAGCGTTTGACATTTGTGCTACCTTCTTGCGGAGATAAACAGAACTGATTTCTAGTTTCAGCGTGTGCGTCGCGCAGACCGCGGCAACACCCCTTTCGCGGTTTCGATTTCGCCGCGTGATCGCAACGGAGGCGGGCGAAACGTTTGAAGGGGCAGCGGAAGTTGATTTCTACCTTTATTGGCGCTGCTCTTAGCTTGTTTATCACCGTCGCTCACGAGGTATTCTCCCTCTCTGCGGCAACGCGCTTTCGATTCCGCCGCGTGATCGCAACGGAGGCGCGCGAAACGCGAGTTTTCTCTCCGTCGGCACTGTCTTGCAGTGGCGCTGAAGTTGATTTCTATCTTGATTGGCGCTGTCTTAGCTTGTTTATCAGCGCCTCTCACGAGGTATCCTCGCTCTCTGCGTCAACGCGCTTACGCGGTTTCGGTTGCGCCGCGTGATCGCAACGGAGGCGCGCCAGACGCGAGTTTTCTCTCTGTCGGCACTCTCTTGCAGGGGCGGCGGAAGTTGATTTCTATCTTGATTGGCGCTCTTAGCTTGTTTATCAGCGCCGATCACGAGGTATTCTCGTTTTCTGCGGCAACGCGCTTACGCGGTTTCGGTTCCGCCGAATGATCGCAACGGAGGCGCGCGAAACGTGAGTTTTCTCTTTGTCGGCACTCTCTTGCAGATGCGGCGGAAGCTGATTTCTACCTTGATTGGCGCTACCTTGATTTGCGCGATAAGGCGCTGTGCGTAGAACCGTGTTTCAAGGAATACGCCACTGAAATATTATGGAACATTTGGAGTTCTGAGTGATGCCGACATCAAAATACTGTTTCTAATTTTTTTTCACTATTTATTCCCGACTTTATACATTTTGTACATTCAATATCCACAATAAACTAATTTGACCATCTGGGAAAGTTTTTTTCAAAATAATGCGACCTTCAAAGGGTTAAGGCACACGGCCGACGCACGCATTGAGTCAGAACGAAACTACTGTTCGCTGTAACAACTGCAGACGAAATCGCGGTCGCCATCTATGCCATCATAGACGGCCACTACGCCGCTTTTTAGGCACGCGGCCGACGTGCGTATTCAGTCAAAATGATACTACTTTTTGCCACAACTGCGGCAGCTATCGACCCAATCATGGATGGCGACTATGAAATCCCATGGCCAACGCATTGTTATGTGCGGCGGTAACGCAATAAAGGCACAAATAGGCACGAAGCGTTCCGTCGTTGCTGTCATTCACATACAATTTCTGCTGATGACTATGGCGATGCAGACTCCACCGCTTCGTTTCGGTTGCATGCTATGCCGTTTTTGCTCTTTTGCATCGCACATTTCCGGCTCTTTTAATTCAAAAATGTATAGCCTTCGAGATTTATGGTTGATGTATGGCAGCCATGACGTAAAGCATAGCCTCCTAGATGTGTACCAGCCGCCCGTGGCTTCTGTCTGCCTATTTGGGAGTGCCGAATAATTCGAAAATATTGAATACCTGAATTCGAATCAAAGCAAATAACGAATATAGAATTATTCAATCGAATATTTGACAATACCGAATATTCGCCCAACCCTACTACTATGCCTTGGTAGTAGACAACACACTGGAGCCAGAAAAACACAAGTGTTGATGGTCTTCGAACCACTCGCTCAACAACTTTCACCAAAATACAATAAAGAAAGGATAACCACATGATATGACTGCTTAGAGGAATCCTCGCAGTACAAATGCATAGATGGAGAACCAGTGCAGTGATGAGTAGACCCAATGAAGAGAGGTGCATGCTGGAACATCCCACTAGGTGACATGTGGAGTTAGCGCTGCTACACAAAGAAGTGCCACAGCCTCCTGTATTTTTACAATGCCTGCCCAGTCGCTATACAATGCATAGAAGCCAGTGGCCCACTGCAGTGCCGCCACATTCCCAGACATTTAGTACCTGTTATCACTAGAGCATAGACCTTTCACCGTGCGCTACTGCTACTCTTTTGCTTCCACTTGACATGTGACAAATGGGAGTTGGCATGACCCTAACCGTGGCTCAAAAATTGCGACCGACTACTGGGAAAGTGACACCCTCTATATGACCACCAGTTTCGGCCCCCATCATTGGGCAGGCATAGAAAAAATACAGGAGGCTGTAGATATGCACATGTCAATAGCACGAGGTGATGGGCTTCACAGAGCGACAGTGGTGCAACTGGCGCCGCCTTCCCGCAGCAGCACAGTGCAAGCAAGTGCATGTCACCATCTTTTGCAGGGTGCCTGCAAGTATTTGTTGTAGTGACAATAACTGCTGCAACAACAGCGCAAGTGCACAAATAATAGGAGATGACCAACGAGCGAGAATAATTGGCTGCTGTATGACAAGCAAACACACACACGTGTGCAACTGCCAAAGGAAGACCACAGACCGATCACAGCCTTCTTATGATGGTGCTTTAAAAGGACACTAAAGAGAACACGAGACCAGTTTTAGACTGATTTGGTATTCTTACAAAACTGTTTTTCGTTAATCTGGGAATACAGTCAGACCTTGTTAATACGTACAAGCTTAATGTTTAATTGCGGTTTAAACGTAGTCCCGAAGATTCCCCCACCCAGCCTCCATTGAATCCTATGTATTGGCTGACCGCTTAAGCCATAGTCGCTCATTGCTCACCAAACAGTTGCAGTATAGACCACTTATAACGTAACCGCTTATAGTGCAGGACCGAATATAGTGCGGTCTTTTCAGACTCCTGTTAATTTTCCCATAGCACTCCAATTAGACACGTATCGCTTACAGTGCAGTTGTGGGAAACGACATACTGGTGACAGTGCGGCTGCCTGAGAGTACGGAAGTCAGCGGAGACGGCGAACGCTCCCCTCAAACAGGCGCCCCAAGGAGTGCTCGAGGAAGAAAGAGAGACGAAGTGGAGGAGAAGGGCACGTGGTGCGAACAAACAGCCAGCCAGTGAGGCTGAAACCAGAATCTTAAGCGCGAGTCATGAAATATCACGGTGCACATAGCGAGTGAGAGCCACGAAACTGCCAACGCCGGCCAACGCTCACTTCACGATAACGGCAGTAAACGAAACTAGAGGGAGCCGGCAGCGCCGGCATGGCGAAGGGCGCACGCGGAGACCGTGGAATGTGAGGGAGGAGGGTGGCAGGGAAGCGGATTTCGCCTCGGCAACTCCGCCGCTTCGGTGGCTTCCCTTGCCCTCCCGCGTAGCTCCCTCACTTTCGACTGTCACCGTGCGTGCCCGCCGCCGCTTCAGCCGGCCCCGGCGCCAGCTCCCCGAAGTTTCGTTTTCTGCCATTATCAGGAAGCGGGCGTTTGCCGGCGCGGGCAGTTTCGTTGGCCGGCCTGAGACAGCACCTCTGCTTCCCTCTGCGCCGTAGCCGCAGCGGGAAAGGTCAACACGTGACTAGAAAGTAGAGGAAGCATAAAGAAAGAAGGGTTCACTGCCATTTTCTACGCGTGGCTACGGTAGCGTGGCTGAGACGTTGGCACATACACGCATGTTCCGGCGCAACGCAGAATCGGTGACCTTGCCATTTGAGAGAGGGTGACATTTCCGCCGCATTTTTTTTTCTTTTTTTTTTGTTCGCGTACGACGGGGTCTCTCCTAAGCTCTTACTCTATGGAGGTGCCAGAGCAATGCCAGTCGGAGGCGCCGCCGCTTGAATTGGTTCGAATTAACGAAATTCGTCTGTAAATTGAATGCAAACGTTCTAGCCGCATGCCTCGACTGTCGCATACGCGTGGTGGCTCGGTGCACATGTTTGCATATGTGCGGGCCTTGAATATTGTTGCTTTGGTTATAGTGCGGTACCGCTTATAGTTCGGATATTCGCGACTCCGGCGACTTATGTTATAAGCGGTCTACACTGTAGTGCGTCCTATTTTTGTTTCTTATCTACACGCACATACACAAAATCAGCAAAATCTCATGTGCGCAGACGTTCGATTCTCGAGTTGCGACGCCCGGACGACAGTCGCCAGCGATAGTGAACTTAAAACATGGCCACCATCACGTATTTCCTGCTCGTACAGCTGTTGCCGATTGCCACGCACAAAAGCATGGCCTTCGAGATTTGCTCCCAGTAATGTGAAGACGCCACTGGTAGAAGGTGCGAATTCGCTCTCGCCGTCGAATTCAAGTAGTAACCGCGCAGAAGCACATTTTATTGCGAAGCGCATTTCTGCTGTCACCTTGGACGTCACTTTGAGGTTCCGTATAAAGTCCAAACATGGTAACATCATTGCCGCACGCCGTACGCTGTATGTGCGAGTGAAAGCTTGCGAGAGAGAAAGGCAGGGCGAAAGCGCACTTCTGTGGCGCGCGAGGCGAGAAAGAGAGGGGTTTCTTCGGCGGGAGCCGCGCAGGCACCGTATCTTGAAAGCGATCTGCGGAGTGAAAAAAGTGCGCACCCGCGCGGGCTTATCTTCAAAGCGATCTGTAGACAAAGTGCAACTAGTGCCGGTAGCTTTGCCTGCGCTGTGCTGTCGACGTCTAGTTTGCATTAAAGCGAGAGACGGCTCGTTACTGCTGCCGCGCCTCCTCACTCCAGCGTTTTGAGAGCAAATTTCCGCGGTCATCGAGTGAGACGTGTTCGTGTTCACCTGTGTGCGCGTTGCACCGTGCTTGTTAATTTAGTTAGTAAGCGAGGCCTCATGGACAAACAGGCTCGCGGCCTTATCAACTTCGAAGACGCTGTCGTCGCAGCAAGGCCGCCAAGGCGGCAAGTGAAGATTACCGATTTTGTGCTGCCTACCCGCAAATAAAGCCTGTCTGAGTACGTGTGTTTGAGAGCATCATGACGCAGTTCTTTTCTGGCCGTTAAGTAGCCACTAAACTGGCATTGGCGGTTAATTCGTACATCGTTTAGTGAGTACCTAAACGTCGTTCCCGGTCGACTACGTATTAAAAAGATTTGACTGTAATAGGTTGCTTTGTAGAAGAGAAAATGAATGTCAAAGTTCTATTTGTTAAATTTAGTGCCGAAACCCCAGCACCGGTAAGTCAGTGTGACGTCATGGATTTCGAAGTATTTTTAACTATTTCAGCCGTCGTGGCTCAGTAAAAGCTTTTTAAACTTGTTAGGCTTCAGTGTTTGGTTGGTGGAACACAAAATAGTTCATTTTTACAGATAAAAAGTTAACTAGGCCTAAGCAGATGCCATCAAAATCTGTGATGTCCCGGCTAGCTGGGAACGTCAAGGCGGCATTGCCACTGTTCTGTTGTTCTTGAGCTTTCTTTCTTCGTTTTTTTTTGGGGGGGGGGAGGGCGGGCTTACAAGCTTCTTCTTACCATAAGAGTGGCTTTCTTGGTGTTGTAGACGAGTAGTTTATTAATACCAGTGTCATACAACCACTTTTGATCGCGACCAAGCCCGATCTGGATCAAAATTCTCGACTGCGATTGGCTCCCTCCCGCGAGGATGCCAATCACGACCGAGAAATTTGATCCGGATCGGGCTTGATCGGGATCAAGTGTGCCTTGCGACACCCATATAACTCAAATAAATTATCCTCTTTATTGTCCCTTTAAAATGTCTTCTGTACTCCCATGATCCAAGAGATATATAACCAGCGTCTCAATGCACGTGCACTTGAGTTTCACTAACCTGTTCAAGCTGCTTCTCAAGCTTCCTGATCTCAGTGAGATGCAGTTCGCTGAAGAGGTCGCCCACCGTAGATGGCCGACAGGTTGTGGACCCTTCTCCTTCTGCTCGCGCAAAATAAAATTTAAAAAAGGAATAAGTTACGATGAAAACAAAATTAACTGCTC
Organism: Dermacentor silvarum; assembly: GCF_013339745.2. NCBI lineage: Eukaryota > Metazoa > Arthropoda > Arachnida > Ixodida > Ixodidae > Dermacentor > Dermacentor silvarum. The sequence continues at coordinate 821,585 of NC_051163.1, read as the reverse complement.
ACACTGCGTCAATCTAAGCGTGAATCGAGCTGTACGAGCCTACCAACATCTACAAGTGCCAAGCCCTGAAAAAAATAATAAAAGTGTGCACCCTACCAGAACATTAAGCAGGTTTAGGAATAGTATACCTAAGCAGCTTTAAAGCACTGAAAAGCCCAAACACTTTTGTTACACCTTCTGCATTTTTTTGCACTCCCTTGACATTCCTTTTGTACGCCTGGCCAGTAACATCCATTAAATTTGAGGACTGACAATAGGAGGAGAACCAAAGGTAGCATCTCCCGACTTTGGGTCCCCTATTCCTAAGACTTCATAATAGTGGAAACAGAGCTAACACTAAACGACATTAAAGGACCCTTATGTGGGCGTAGATATTTTGAGAGAATAGGCACAACTTACAGTGCACTCTGCACCGATCATGTACGCCAAGTTAACCCCTTACCTCAAAGCGATCATATATGATACACACAGAAAAACTTCTTCAAGGAGCAAAATAAATGAAAATCACACGATTTTATCCAGAATCTATGTCATGTCTAGAATAAAATACACAGCAGCTGTAACTCTGAAAATAACTTACGCCATTTTCTTTTAAAGATTTGTATGCTGGAAGCTTGACACACAATACTGACACGTACACATGTTTATCTTTCACTGGTGGCCGCTTTCAACATTGGCTGACAAATGTTAAACGTTATCGCTCGGCGCAGGACGCGCCTGCATTGGAAGCTTCTCGGACGTTATCGATGCTTCTATCCGTCGTCTGTGGTCACCGACGCCCATGTAATCTGATTGTATGAGCGACGCGAATTGTCTAGAACTTTCTGGAAGACACGCGGGCATCAGGGATTAATCTGGAACCTTCGATGACTCAGGTATAAAAGCCGACGCGTTTCGCCGCTGATCAGATTTTGGACGATCGCCGACTGTGTTCGCCGCTATCGTTGTGCTTTGAGTGTACCTTGCTTTTGTGGGCACAGGTTCGCCCAATAAACAACCAGTTTCGTCGTACACAGTTTTACGACTGTTTTCTTCAGCGTCACTACTACGTGACATCTGGTGGAGGTGCTAGTGCGTTCATGCAGCGAACGCCCCCGCAAAGCCGCGATCCAAGCCCGAAACCGGAGGACAACGCCAACGTCACCAAGGACCAGCGAGCTAGCCGTAGGCAGCAAGGACTTCTGCCGGAGTACGGACTTCTTCCCGAGAAGACCACAGCGATCAAGGCCAAGTCAACGACCCCAATGGCAGCCCCAGCGTCCCCCATCCTGCTGCAACAACCTCGGGAGCCCCCGACCTTCCGTGGATCATCGGCTGAAGACCCTGAAACCTGGCTGGAGACATACGAGCGGATCGCGACGTTCAACAAATGGAGCGACGACGACAAGCTACGCCATGTCTATTTTTCGTTGGATGACGCTGCTCGGACCTGGTTTGAGAACAGAGAGACCACCCTGGTTACGTGGGACCTTTTCGTGAAAACTTCGTGAGGACCTTCACGAGTGTCGTACGAAAGGAGAGGGCAGAGGTTCTCTTAGAAACCAGGGTGCAATTGCCGAACGAGAACATCGCGATCTTCACGGAGGAGATGTCTCGCCTCTTCCGCCACGCCGACCCCGACATGTCTGAAGAAAAGAAAGTTCGGTTCTTGATGCGGGGTGTCAAAGAGCAACTATTCACCGGATTGATGCGCAACCCGCCCAAGACTGTCGCCGAATTTCTTTCCGAGGCCACAACGATCGAGAAGACGCTTGAAATGCGCGCCAGGCAATACAACCGCCGTGCCCTGACCAACTACGCCGATGCTCAAGCTCTAGGCGCCGACGACCTGCGCGAGACCATCAGAGCAGTCGTTCGCGAGGAGCTGCAGAAGCTCTTACCCAGGTCGCAGCCTCAAGTGGCATCTATCGCCGCCGTCGTCAAAGAAGAAGTTCAGCGCTCACTTGGAGTTCCTGATGTGCAGCCGCAATCGCCGCAACCCCAGCCGGAAGCGCTGACTTACGCCGCCGTTGCCCGTCGTCAAGGCCCTCCTTCACGCTCGCACCAGGGCCAAGTAACGCCGCAGTTCCGTCGCCCACCGCCGCCGCCGCAGCCAGCACGCCCGCCCGTCACCCAGCGCAGCTACCCGAGAAAGACGGACATTTGGCGCGCCCCCGACCACCGCCCGCTCTGCTATCACTGCGGGGAAGCTGGTCATGTCTACCGCCGATGCCCATACCGCGAGATGGGCCTACGAGGGTTCGCCGTCAACGCGCCGCGTCCACAGCTTGGCGAGCGGCCACGTGACATCGCCGACTACCTCGCCGGAGCCCAGTGGCAACCACGACGACCCTCACGCTCGCCGTCACCAGGACGTTACCTGTCGCCGCAGCGCCGACCATACACTGGCCCAGCCCGGGGCCGGTCCGTGAGCCCCTATCCGGGAAACTAAAGGCAGCAACCGATGGAGGTGCGGTTGCTGTACGACGCAATGCCGAAGATCCTCCGACGCCGCCGACGACGACGATTCGCGATTCATCACGACGAGATATCAGCACGCCGCCTAGCAACAGCCTTGACAACACTTCGCCGCCGAAAGAAGACCTTCCGACGCGACGTAGCAGCAGCAGAGCAAGCCGACGCAGCCGTGATCCGACGCCACGAATTAACCGCAACGCCAGACGCCGGTCTACCGATCTAGACGTGCTCATCGATGGCCATAACGTCACCGCTCTCGTCGACACTGGAGCCGACTATTCCGTCTTCAGTGGCCCGTTCGCCGCCAAGTTGAAGAAGGTGAAAACAGCCTGGCAAGGACCCGATATCCGGACAGCGGGAGGCCACCTAATAACGCCGACTGGAATCTGCACAGCGCGAGTCACGGTAAACAACCGCACTTACCCGGCGAGCTTCGTAATCCTGCAGCACTGCTCCAGGGATGTCATCCTAGGCATGGACTTTCTAAATCAACACGGTGCAGTCATCGACTTAAGGTCCAAGTCGATAACGCTTTCAACGCACAACGCGATACCACCGCATACAAGCATAAGTTACCATGCCTTGAATGTGCTTGAAGAACAAGTCACCGTTCCGCCTCGCTCCAGCGTAATGATTTCCGTCGGCACCGAAGTGCCTGCAGACATGGAGGGCGTCATTGAGGGCGATCATCACTTACTGCTCGACCGTGAAATTTGCGTCGCTAGAGGCATAGCTGAGCTACGTGCAGGGAAAGCAACGGTGATGCTCACGAACTTCAGCCCCGAATACAAGCACATTAACAAAGGCACCACGGTCGCCTACATCGACGAAATAGTACAAGCCAGCAGTGCTTTCGCCTTCACGGATTCCAGTGCACCCGCAATGACGACTATAATACCTGAACCAACTTTCGACGTCAATCAGAACCTTCCCAGGCATAAGAAAGAACGACTAAAAGCTCTGCTCCTGCAATACAAGGATTGCTTCTCGTCGTCGTCAAAAGTTCGACAAACCCCTGTCGCCAAGCACCGCATCATAACCGACGAAAATGCCCGCCCATTGCGTCAGAGCCCGTACCGAGTTTCGGCGCGCGAACGCGAGGCCATAAGGCGACAAGTCGACGAAATGCTACGCGACAACATCATCCAGCCGTCCAAGAGTCCGTGGGCGTCCCCCGTGGTGTTAGTGAAGAAGAAGGATGGAACCCTACGTTTCTGCGTCGATTATCGTCGCCTCAACAAGGTCACGAAGAAGGACGTATACCCCCTCCCACAGATTGACGACGCCTTGGATCGACTGTACAATGCAAAGTATTTTTCGTCGATGGACCTCAAAACCGGCTACTGGCAAATCGAAGTCGACGAGAGGGATCGGGAGAAGACGGCCTTTGTAACACCAGACGGACTGTTTGAGTTCAAGGTCATGCCGTTTGGTCTTTGCTCGGCACCTGCGACTTTCCAACGCGTCATGGATACAGTACTGGCAGGCTTGAAGTGGCAGACTTGCCTCGTCTATTTGGACGACGTCGTTGTGTTTGCCTCAAGCTTCGAAGAACACCTGCGGCGCCTTGAAACAGTTCTTCAAGCAATCAAAACCTCCGGACTCACGTTAAAGCCAGAAAAGTGCCGCTTCGCGTATGAGGAGCTCTTGTTTTTGGGCCACGTCATCAACAAGTCTGGAGTGCGTCCCGACCCTCAGAAAACTGCGGCCATCTCCAACTTTCCTCTGCCCGCTGACAAGAAGGCAGTGCGTAGATTTCTTGGACTGTGCGTCTATTACAGGCGCTTCGTCAAGGATTTTTCACGGATCGCAGAGCCACTGACGTATTTCACGAAGGCCGACGTCGAGTTCAAGTGGGAGACGCCGCAACTCGAAGCATTTGAAGAACTGAAGCGACGCCTACAATCGCCGCCAGTACTTGCGCATTTCGACGAAAACGCCGATACCGAAGTCCACACCGACGCAAGCAGCGTAGGACTCGGCGCCGTGCTTGTGCAGAGGACTGATGGACTAGAAAGGGTTGTAAGTTACGCTAGCCGGTCGCTATCGAAGGCGGAAGCAAATTATTCCACAACAGAAAAGGAGTGCCTCGCCATCATCTGGGCTACATCAAAGTTTCGTCCCTACCTCTATGGCAGGCCCTTTAAAGTTGTGAGCGACCACCACGCCTTGTGTTGGCTAGCTAACTTGAAGGATCCTTCAGGTCGCCTCGCACGATGGAGTCTGAGACTTCAAGAATTCGACATCACCGTCGTTTACAAGTCCGGGCGAAAGCACTCTGACGCCGACTGCTTGTCTCGCACCCCCGTCGAACCGCCGCCACAGGACGACCAGGATGACGACACTTTCTTGGGACCAATCAGTGCCGACGAATTCGCCGAACAACAGCGAGCCGACCCGGAACTAAGGAGCCTTGTAGACTACCTGGAAGGCAAGACCGTCATTGTGCCGAAGGTGTTCAGGCGAGGATTGGCGTCGTTTTTCTTGCAAAACGACATTCTCCTAAAGAAGAACTTCTCGCCTCTCCGAGCCAACTACCTCCTCGTGGTACCCTCAGCATTGCGTCCAGAGGTTCTGCAAGCTCTCCATGACGACCCAACGGCTGGACATCTCGGTTTTTCACGCACTCTCGCGAGGATACAAGAAAAATACTACTGGCCTCGCCTCTCTGCCGACGTCGCCCATTACGTAAGGACATGCCGAGACTGTCAGCGACGCAAAACACCGCCGACAAGGCCAGCCGGACTTCTACAGCCAATCGAGCCACCTCGCCGACCGTTCCAGCAGATCGGGATGGACTTACTGGGGCCTTTTCCGACGTCGACGTCCGGAAATAAATGGATCGTCGTCGCTACGGACTACCTCACCCGCTACGCCGAAACAAAAGCCTTGCCCAAAGGCAGTGCCGCCGAGGTAGCCCGATTCTTCATTGAGAACATCCTCCTGCGTCACGGTGCCCCAGAAGTCCTCATCACCGACAGAGGCACGGCCTTTACGGCAGAACTAACTCAAGCCATCCTGCGGTACAGCCAGACAAGCCATCGCCGCACCACCGCCTACCACCCGCAGACAAATGGCCTCACCGAGCGCCTAAATAAGACCATCGCCGACATGCTGGCAATGTACGTCGACGTCGAACACAAGACGTGGGATGCCATCCTTCCGTACGTGACCTTCGCATACAACACGGCCGTGCAAGAAACGACGCACATGGCGCCGTTCAACTTGGTCTACGGAAGGAACCCGGCAACGACGCTTGACGCCATGCTACCAGACGTCGCTGACGAAGAAAATCTCGACGTTGCCACTTATTTGCAGCGTGCCGAAGAAGGTCGACAGCTCGCCCGACTGCGCATCAAGAACCAGCAGAGGACCGACAGCCGACACTACAACCTTCGACGACGCTACGTCGAGTACCAGCCCGGTGACCGTGTTTGGGTCTGGACTCCGATACGCCGACGAGGACTTAGCGAGAAGCTGTTACGTCGCTATTTCGGACCATATAAGATCACCCGACGTATTGGCGCACTGGACTATGAGGTCGTGCCAGACGGCATTTCGCAATCACAGCGGCGCCGGGCACGACCTGAAGTCATCCACGTGGTGCGTCTTAAGCCTTTCTACGCCCGCTGACAAACTTAGGTACTTTGTTATTTTGTTATTGTTTTTTTGTTATTTTGTTTATTACGCATGGTTTTGTTTTCGCTTTTGTGTTTGTTTGTAGCATCGGGACGATGCTTTTTAAGGGGAGGGTATTGACACGTACACATGTTTATCTTTCACTGGTGGCCGCTTTCAACATTGGCTGACAAATGTTAAACGTTATCGCTCGGCGCAGGACGCGCCTGCATTGGAAGCTTCTCGGACGTTATCGATGCTTCTATCCGTCGTCTGTGGTCACCGACGCCCATGTAATCTGATTGTATGAGCGACGCGAATTGTCTAGAACTTTCTGGAAGACACGCGGGCATCAGGGATTAATCTGGAACCTTCGATGACTCAGGTATAAAAGCCGACGCGTTTCGCCGCTGATCAGATTTTCGACGATCGCCGACTGTGTTCGCCGCTATCGTTGTGCTTTGAGTGTACCTTGCTTTTGTGGGCACAGGTTCGCCCAATAAACAACCAGTTTCGTCGTACACAGTTTTACGACTGTTTTCTTCAGCGTCACTACTACGTGACACTACTACGTCACTACTACGCAAAAAGCTCATAAAGCAAACAGATTATTTTCACAATTCTTTCACTTCAATGTAGTGCAGAAAAATAAAAGCACATTTGCTTGCTTTATAGTGAGCCAACTGTGACACTTCGAATGCGAAAGACACCAAGTGGTTCTGAGGCAAGAATTAATTGCTGTATCATTATGATACTTCAATCAGCTGTTGGTGGTTTTGTGTAAAAAAGTAGAGATTTGTTCCATTGCAAGAGAAATTTCGTGTCTGTGCAGTCGACTTCCCTTAATTCGATTCTGACGGTACTGACAAAACTCGTCAAATTATTCGGTGGGTCGAATTAAACAAAAGGCATAAAGAATACCGAAACACGCAGCCGATTCACTTGGCAGTATTTGATATTAAAGTTAGATTCGCCGCAATACAGCCATGTTATGTGGTGAAATATACCAAGCGGGATAAGGTGCCACTGTTCCGGGACATAGCACGTGTTCCTTAATTTACACACGTACATGCGCCATCTCCAGTTACAGTACAAGCACCGAGATGCCTAATAAGCTTACTGGCAGGACTTCCTTCAAGTTTTAGAAATAGAACAGCTCTTTTGGTGACTTTAAACGTCGCCTCGACTTCCTGAGTTTTTTTCGCCCGCTTTCTCAAAACACAGATGGTTTTTCTCCGCTTCTCAGTGCACGGCGCATGCACGCGTGTACAATTAAGGAACGTACACTAGGCCCCGTTAATGGTATCAAATACGAGACACGCATGACGGCCAAAACAAGGGCTCAAATCGCCCCGGCATCGTCAGAAACAGCTCCGAATGGCGTCCAGTATATTTATTAGGCGTTTAGTTGCTTGTACTGTGACCGGAGAAGGCGCGCGCGCCTGTATAATCAAGAAACATACTATGTCCTGCGACAGTGGCCCCTTTTCAATCTTGGTATGCTTCACCACACAACACGGCTGTATTGCGGCGAAGCTGACCAGCCAAGTTCAAATTATCTGGCGAAGGCCAATTTTGAGGTTGAAATAACGGAAGTTTGGACCGATAAAAATGTATGGGTGCCAGCCGGGCCTTCAGCCGGTATTAAATTAACCAAAAAATTTGAATTAACCGGAGCATATTAACGGAAGCCTACTGTATATGTATTTACAGGCTGTATTGTTCGTTAGCGCTATTATTGTGAGGTACGTGTGAAAAAGAAAATACCAGAAGTTTTTATACTAAACATAGCGTTTGGAATGTTTCAAGAGCTTAATTGAGAAAACAGCAGGAAGAGCCCCCCTGTCAGAGGAAAAGAATGAAGGCATTCTTTCTGCTTGCATGAAGCTCCCAAAGCATACACAAAGCAAAAATGTACAAAAAAAAAAAACATGCTAAGGGATCTGGCTTAGCTACTGAAGCTATCGCAACGTCTACGACATACTTACTCTGTTCCATAGGTTGGTTGATGAAGTCCGCCTCAATTTGCTTGAGCACAGGCGCACCCGAGTCGCCATCCTCGTCTTCGACCCGGTTGCTCTCGTCTGGATTGGCATCTGCATCATGTGCACAGGGGACAGAAAAAGAACATGCTCGCTTCATCGATGCACAGTCAAGCATTTCACCATGAAGTCAACTGTTTGAATGGGCCACACTAATCGCACTGCACATTGAGATACGGCTCTCGTCGCTTTAAACAGCCTCGCAACACCTCCAGAAGTATGGGCCATAGTGAACACTTGCGTGTTCCAAAGAGCAGTTAATCTCAAGACAATTATAATCTTGGTTAGTAGGTCATGCCATTTCGGAAATGCCGGTCTGTTAATACAGCTGATTTCTTGCAAATATGCACACACTGCGGTAGACCAGTGGCTATGGCATTGTGCTGCTGTAGTCAAGGTTGCAATTTCGACTGGCTGTGACAGCCATACTTCGGTGAGGGTGATATCCAAAAGAAAACACTGATGCACTTAGATTTATGTGCCTGTTAAAGAACCCCAGGTGGTCAGAATTGATCCGGAGTCCCCTACCACGCGTGCCTTGTTATCATATCGTGGTTTTGGCACATAAAAACCCCACAAATTTATTTTCTTGCGAATGCATACAATGAAAGAGTGGCATCAAGTTCTAGTTTTACTGCCACGCTCGCGTTTGTACAACTTGTTCGCATGTCTTGGGTTGCGTATGAAAGGAGCTTTAGTGTGGTAGGGCCAGATTTACAAAGTCATGCCTGAGCTTTTAACAGCCAGTACACACAGCTAAACATGTCCCACAAATACACAGCAACGATTATGCACATGCAGTGACAATATATTAGCATTTATCACCTGGCATTTCTAAGAATGCACTGCCTACTGGCGCAAAGTAATAGTCTACAGAATGTGAATTTCCAACCAAGTCACACGATGGACTGCCACAGTTGTATAAAACCACTAGGCCAATTTCAGCAAGGATGATGACACAAATAGAAAGGCCGTTTTGAGTCCTCACATCAACCTTTCGTACAATGTATTACAATGCAGAAGACCAACAGATCATCGAAAAAACATTCACGAAACAATTTCTTTGAACCCTTTCCATTCACCACTCGGAAAGCAAGGCTTAATTCTGAGAATCATTTGTATGCTAAACTAACTGAAGGCCAGAGTATCCCAGGTGTCATGAACATCCCATTATATGTCGATCATACATCATCATTCACCCACCATCACGTGTCTACACATGGTGGGTTAGTGTTTGTTGTGTGTGTACAATAAAGAAATACATTTATCTGGGCAAAAATAAGTAACCGTTTATCTCTCCACTGCTCAGGTTACCTTGTTTTTACAGAAATATGCATATAAATAATCACACATATATGTAAACAATGCCAAACCAAAACAAAGGTGTTCTCCCTGTGTTCATCATCTTTGTGCGGTTTCCATATTCATATTGTATTTCTAATAAGTTCAAATTCTAATGCTTTCATGGAATATTATTGGAATGTTACGCAGGAAAACTACTGCGACCTTCAACAAGAGGGAAAGCCGAGGTCGAAAGCAATGATAACAGACGGCTAAGCAAGCAGTTATACAACGACTGTGCAGTCCTTGAGAAGAGAGCACACAATGAACCTTGATAATGCTTCACGCACTCGCTGCTTAAAGATAAGCCAGCAGAGATAAATCACACAACTCGACAGCAGAGCAGTCAAATGCCCTAGACAGAGGATCTGAGGTAAGCGCTTTTAAAACTGCTGTCTCTGTACATGAGCTCGGAGATTAGGTTTATGACGCCTTGGCTTTGTACTTCCATCAATAGGAGCACAGTCGTAATAGTGATAACATGAGATTTGTTCCAGTCAATTGCTAATGTGCATGCGAATAACAGTATGCTCATTCTAATGCTTTTTCAGACAACCAGAATTCACTGCTGTGACAATGTTACCCACAGTATGTTAGGCACTTCTGGCAGATATCATGGTTAAACTCTGAACTGGAAAAAAACGAAGCGTGCAATTTAGTGTCCATGCAAGTTCCAGTAGTAACTGTGTATTGATGAGTTGTGAGAACACAAAACTATTTCAAATGTGACAGCGTGATAGTGATTCTAAATGGTAGCGCTACCGCTTGATAAGAGCAAAAAATTATTGCAGCTTGCACAGATAATACGTCGTAGGACCTGCTTTAGCTTAGCAACAGGCAGTTCAGCGCTCCGACGAAAAAGCAGTTGCAAAGTCACATCTGTAAATATACTCAGCTGATATGCGCCCCTTTACAGATAAAGTCACCGGCAGCAAGAACGGCGACATCTGTGCCACCTGGTCTATTGGTCACCTCTAAGGATGCCCACGTCGAAGTGCAGCAACGCAAGACAGACCTTTGTTGCTCAATTGGTCCAGCAAAGGCTTTTTAATAACTGCCACCAAGACTTATGATTACACACCTGCCAAGCCTGAAATAGGAAAAGTACTACTGCACTTGTATCAAGAAAAAAATTTAAAGTGTTCTCTTACGGAAGATTATTGACTGTTTATTAAAAGTTTCCTAACTTTGTTCACTAAGGTCGCTGTAAACACACTCTGCCTCTAGAGCCGCAACTAGAATGATCTGCACCTCAAAACAAACAAAATGTTCATGAGGTTTATATTTTAACATTAACTAAACATGGCCCAAAAGTTTGGTTGCCTTTAGACACTGGTTCAACGAGTTGTTAGTGCTGTGGTGGGTGGATTAGGAATAACCAAGCTCTTCTGAAGAATGGGGTTCTGAGAAATCACTGCTCTGCGCTTAGTATGTTTTAGAAATCATTGTTGCCCTAAACTGGACGTAAATGAGCTAAAAAATTTGGGCATGTTACGATAAAACCGTAAATATTGGAATGTATGCTATTATGCATTTTGGAACCACGCAGCGTCATATGGTGGCACCGAAGCACAAGATTATGTGACAAAGACAGCAAAAAGCAGCCATTTCAGCTGCTAATTTAACAGGATGTCTCTGACTGTTCAAAAGGTACCACCTATGTGCCGACCAATATTGAAGCATAAGAAGTGTAAATGACGGCAGCAACTTAGTTTACACTGAAACTGTGATGCTACTTGGGCCTAAACTCTTAAGGCAAAGAGCAGTTACGAGTTTAAGCACATAAGGTGTAAACAACATACATGTTGTCTGCAACAAGCTTTGTACAAATAAACCTTATCAGAAGGCTTTATGACAATGGCTGTCACCTGGGAACTGTCAACAAAAAGAAATAAACATCCACGTCTTAAATCGCAACTTCTTGCAGCTAAGTGGCACACATACTTGACATCTTGGAAGTGGGAAGGGTTTAATACTAAATAATTAGGTAATCAGCAAACTGCATCTGTTCTATGCATGTTCTGTCTCATAGTGGTTTGGATAAGCTAGAAATTATTAACTAACCTCCTTAATACGCTCCTCGCTGTTGCATGTTCCTGGCTGATACGTCGCATTTTCGCAGTCTCAACCTAAAGCCAATTGACACTTGTGTATTATGTTCCCATTTCATACATCGCAATTCATAATGTTCCCGCATCTTACATTGTATTTGAATGTGATGGTCATGTAAATTTAGTGTTGCAGAGGTGCATTCAGAAATAAGAAATGCTGAAAGTATGCCATCGTCAATCCAATAAGCGTGTCACGGCACCAGTTGTAGTTTTTATCTACTCCCCAACACCAGCTTCGCCGCAATACAATCGTGTTATGCATTGAAGCATATTAAAAGTGAAAAGGGGCCACTGTTACGGAACATAGTGCACATCTTAATTATACACATGCACAGAGCTGTTCCCGACGTTGCTCTGACGATTTGGGGCTTTTCTCAGTGTTTCCTAGTTTCTCACTGCGTTCCTAGCTGTTCCGACTATTTTCTGCGGTTCCTTGAAAAACATATAACAGGGTTCTACTGTATATACAACAGGGTTCTACTGTACATACTCAGCATAACCTACAGTGTTTGCTTTACAACTAGCCCTGACTTGCAACGGTGCAAGAACACACATAATTAGGAATACACATAAACAAAATCTCAAGCAATTACAGATGTTGAAAGACAGCACTGTGTTTTATGCCTTTCGTGTGCTTTTTCTGTAAGCCAAGTACCATTCTTGTAACGTTACAGCTGCAATTGACATGGATGCCATAACTTGACCATTTTTTTACTGTTTCCTTCAAATCCGTGGTATCACAACGGTGCTTTACTAAAGCGCCTAAATAAAACAGCACGACATATACCTTACAGTATATGAAAAAACAAACAAGAATGCGTGCTGAAGCTGCCATGGGCTTGGCTAGCAGGCAATTTGCCTGCATAACATGCCCGCAGCAGCTAAAGAACAATCACATGAAACATGTGATGAAAGGAAAATTTGTTTATTTCATCAGGCAAAGAAATAACAACGATTACCACAATGAATAAAAATGCTGCTAAGCTGTGAGTGAAGCTTTGCACATAATAAAAAGGAAACATGAAAATTAAAAAATGGCACGTCGATGTGAAAATGCCCAGCTGGTAAGGCTAAAAACAAGAACAAATATGGTAAACTAGTACCCTGCTTGGCAAAATTGCATCACATTTCTCTGTATAAGCCAGGCTAAGCCAATAAGGCTGTGCACTATCCCTTCAAAACACTGATCTTATATTAGTGCTTTGACAAAAGGGTAAAAAAATATTGCAGTTCTTGCAGCACGAGTGCTAAGAGGCAACCATGGATAACAGTGCACACAATGTAATTGATACCTAGCTTAATATCAACTAAAAACATGCCTATATATTTAACACTTCTGCAGTGAAGTGAAACCCCCGAAAACAAATTGGGCATTTGAGCATTTATGCAGTACAGGATATAGCAGGTACTCATATTGCACTGCGCTGCCCCAATAACTAATACCTAGGCCTTGCATAGTTTTCACGTGACGGTCACACCTGCGTCCATGTGCTACCGTCGGTCATACATTCTCTACTGTACTGTCATGTCTAGAATGTAGCACTGTGGTGATGGCAAAATCTCAGCGCTAGTTTTGCCCTTGATACCATAACGTGATCGAAGTTCCGTGCACGCTTGCTACAAAACAAAAGTGCATCGTGACATTGCTCATAACATGCCGATTGGTGAGGCCTGGTCATAGCTGCCCGCCATGACGTTGTGCTAGTATCAACTACTAGATGACACACGCAGCAACACTAAGCTACATCTGTTCAAATTATTCCATAACTAAGGTGCCGCAAGCATGAAGAACAATGCACCATCTAGAGCAAAAGAGCAGCTTTCATTGTCGCCAGATAAGAATTCCATAAGGAGCCAAGAGTCTATAAGGAAACAAGAAACTGGAGTAATTCTTACAGAATGTAAATATCTTCCCGAAAGCAGTGAAAACATCTCTTCGCATTGACTTCTGCAATTCTTATTACTTCGCTATGATAAAATAGTTTAAGATATATTTTTTAAAGTGACTTTGTGGCTTGTCAGTTTCTCGCCATTTACTGCCAACCTGGGACACTGGGTGTCACCAAGTGCTACTTGGTGCCAATGAAAAGTGCCACCTTACAGGCTTATATAACCCTTGTATACTGAACACGTATGCCCACCTCCTCTTCAGAGTAACAAAAAAATACCTTCCTATATAAAACCTGAACATGTAGTTAATGTCGGCTCACAAAGCACACCGATCTGTTAATGTAATGGTGAATTGTATTTAATGGATTCTTTGACTTACTTTACTTTCTTTGATTTAGCCACTCAGTATGTGCCAGCCAATCCTCCGGGATCGGTATGTTGTTCCACTAAGATTCCTACGTAAAACTCCAATCAAAGCATATCAAATGAAAATAGTTTTTTTATAGCATCAGGCATCATCTATAAAAAAAAATATGTTTTGCTTGGCATTTATTCCAATATGTGCGTTGGATCTGCATGCAATATCAACAGGGCCGGACTGAAGAGGTACCCAAAAAAATCAGATGGAAGAAAGAAAGAAGGCGTTGAGATTTAACGAAAACTATTGTGAAAAACAATAGAAAATGTACATATGTAAATTCGCAATACGTATGTGTGCATTACAACATAACAATATTCCAAGGAACCCTTGCAAAGCTAGCACTTAAAGATATGAACCTACCGTGTAAAACCTTTCTATAACGAAGTCAGTAAATGTAGCACTTTATTTCATTATATTGAAATGAGACTACTTATGCATTAGGCACTGTCACAAACAAATTTTCGTACACGGAAGGGCCACAAAATTGTCCAACATATCAGGTAATCGGAAACTAATGTCAATGAAAAAAAAATTATTTTGTTGAATTTGAGAGTCTGCGACTAAAGATAGTTTCATGCCATGTCGACAATATCTTCACATCGACGGTACAAAGCAAAGCCTGCAACACTTGATAGTTTTCACCCCCAATGGGATGCCGCTATAAGAAAGCACAGGCGGGGGGATGCTTCGTCTGCCTCTCGCTTCAATGCATCTCCAAAACTCTAGATTATGCCATCTCCAGCATTAAACACGTGGGAAGACAGCACACCTGAAGCCATGGCCATCTCGGCTTGCCCTGTCTTTGCACTTGCCGCATATTAGTGGCAAGTGCAAAGCCCCCCCCTGCTCTCTATGCCCCTCGCTAGTGCGTGCTTGATCAGCTATTCGCATACTTGCCTTCCCCCCTTGCTTGCGTGGGAAGTCTGCACCCATCAAGCCCCTTCTTCTCTGCTCACCCTCACGTGCTTACCCTCGCACCCACAGCATACTGCGCGAAGCGAGATTGGATCTTACTTAAAGTGGAACATGATTTTACTTAAAAGTGGAATATGATGGTGAGAGGGTATTGCTGCTACGCAGCTCCGCTTCAGCAATCGCTCCCGGTTGCGCGGTGCACTATTTGACAGGTGTCTTCACGAGCAGCCGTACGTAATTCAACCATTTGACCATCTGCATTTGCAGCAGGCTTAATTTATTGCCTCAGTATTTGTTCGCGGTGGCAGTGAAATTTCGCTACACTGAAATCGTGTATAGACACACACTTCGTTATATTGAGGTTCCAAATACATGGCATTCTATGGACAAGAAGTTACAAAAAGTTATGCATCTTCAAAACTTCATAAAAGACTTCTTTATGCGCTTCTCATGCCTCCAAAATTTCCGGAAACATTACATCTCTATCAAGACGCCATTACGAGGGCTGTGGCCTACTTAAAGCCTACTTAAAGTACTCATTAGCCTGCAGCAGGTTCAGTTCTGTCCCGCACACAGGCAAGTTGCACAGTTTCTTCAAGACCTTTCCGTTTATGCAAGCAAGCCAGATTCTATGGCATTTATCTCATAATATCATCATTAGCTTCCACTGGGAAGAAGCTATAATTTGCAGCAAGCAATGCAGGCCTCTACCCAGTTTTCTATTTGTGTTCGGTGCTGGAGACTTGCTTCTCAAGCTGCAGCTAAGTACTGTACTCATAAGCACGGCTATGCTGCATGACAAGACTAAATGCACGACGTAAACAATGGTGCTACTTGTAGACAGCATAGTGCTTGGTCATGAATGGAGCCACATATTCCAGAAGCTGCAGCTGTGACGTCCGTGGAAACTATGCACTATTATCACAACCTCTTACTTCAACAGAACGAAAACATATATAATAAGTTGGGGTGGGCGAATATTCAAAGTTTCGAATCTGAATCGAATATTACACACGAACTATTTGTATTTTCGAATATCGAAACTAATAAAATATTTTCGATATTTTATTTTCGTTTGTGTGTAAGTAACCCGACTGTTAAGTCGGGTTACTTACACACAAACTATTTGTAATTTCGAATATCTAAACTAATAAAATATTTCGTAACAACCGACTGTTACAGTCCCAGTCGAGTTACTGTTCACCGTCTGATGAACAAGGTACCCCAAATTATTCAAAGTGAGATAAGGTCAAAAGTTTTCTAAGAATGCAGAAACAAAATTCGGTTTTACAGTGCTATCCTACATAAAAACATACTATGTTTGCATTATACAGTCGCACCTCTATATAACGAAATTGTACTTGAAGCGAAAAACTTCGTTATATTGTGAATTTCGTTAATTCGAGTTTCGCTAATTCAACAGAACTAAGATCGGGAAATAAAAATAACTCGTTACATCGCAAATTTTAAAACTAAATTTGACTGGAGTCTGTAATTTAGTGTTTCTTGTAATTTAGTCATGTAACAGTTTTACCTTTTACACTACAACCAGTAATGCTTCTCTTGGAACGGGCCCTTTTACATTTGTCTGCAGCAGACAAGTTGTTCAGCATTTCTTTTTTCACAACTTTGATGTTTTTTTAACAACCACATTTTTAAGCACTTTTGGAAAGCTAGTCATATAGCAGCCATTCATTCTTGAAAAGCTTGTTTGCAACCAGGCTCTAAAGATGTTGAGAGGCTATTTGCGCAGCTTTTGATTGACAATTAGTGATCCTGTTTAAACACTGATGCTCATTGTCCGTGATAGTAGGCTGTGTTTGTTTCTCTAGTCAGTATAAGCATGGCTCTTAATTATACCGAAATAAATACTCCTGCTACAAATATGTGCGTCTGAATTTGACTATTCGATATTCGATACTTACTATTCGTACTCTATTTGTGTTTGAAAAATTTCATACTCGCCCACCTCTAACCTCCAATAGAAGCATGCACTGTGCAGCATGCACAAAAGACAAATACTACATGATACACAAGGAAAAAGAGACAAATAATACTTATAATAAAACGCAACTGACAAGCTTTTCAACAAAATATAATGCCACAACCAAGGCATCACACAACCTGCCTCACGTGCTCTGCACAAACACGTGTACTTTATATCACAGCAAAAAGCTACAACACGACATCAAACTCAAAACAAGAATACAACTCAAGCTAAAGCTAACTCACTAGCAACATGACAATGCTCTTTAAGCTCCATGTTTTGAACACCCAAGAGCAACCATCCACAAAAAAAGATAGTTGCTGGTATGATGCGCCATCACAACTGACCTTGCCCTAGCTCGAAATTAATACATAACACGACCGTATTGCCACTGGCAGTTCTGAAATCTGTACATAAAAGGTTCAACACAGCTGCCTTCAGCTTATTCTGTGCTTCTAGCAGTATTCTGCACAGAACTGCATTGTGTCCCTGAAGCAGCAGCTACACAAGCAAGCTGCTGAGGCTTCACTTTAGTTTATCACAGCTGAGTGCCACACACTTCATGGCGCAAAGACATAGTCCACCATTGCAAATGACAGCTTGCACATCGCCTTGCGACCTTTGCAATGCCACGAATGCCGCTTTGTACTTTTGAAGAAGCTATTGAACCTTTTCTGGTTGCTACCAGCTGCGGCAAGTAATCGCCTATGACACTACCCTCGACAGAAGCACCGCATGGCCAATCACTTTCCGGAGAGCTATCCTCATGAGTGGGAGAAATGGAAGACACGGAGCTCCAGCTTCCATCGAAGATGCGCTTTTGCAAGACCTTGTTTCTACCTCTCTCTGCCATGAAGGCTTCATCACTGCACGCGGAGTCCTTCATGATGTGGTTTAACGGAACTGGTGGCTGAAAACTAGGCGGATCACTTAAGCTACGACCATCGACTTGCGAGTCCTTCCCTGTTTTTTCCAAACCATGTTCATGATCGCAGCTGTGCTCCTCACGAAGGACCGACGTCTGCCTCGCAAAGCTGTTCTGTGAGCTACTCAATAGGCGTGGAGTGGCTTTGAGAGTCCCTTCATGACAAACGGCATTATGTTCAGGATCAGTGTGTTTACCTTCAACCTGAGACAAAGAATGTGCTTTCTTCTTGGAGCTCTGCTTTGACTGTGATGCCTGCGTCTCACCATTTGGGCTTGTAGAAGCTTGTGCGCTTTTACAAGTGCAATCTTTACCAATGTCAGTACTGCAGAAACTGCCTCTGGGAGTTCGAGCACTATTCTTGCGACAGCCATGCACCACGTGGAGGACCGATTTGTGTTGCACGAAAAATGCCTAGAATGTAACTTCAAGTCATGACCACCCTGTGGGGTGCAGCAGCCCTGCACATTGCTAAATCCACCGACTTCACCACGTCGTTGGCAGTGTGACAGAGGCGCTGGCAATATAGATTCGGCGAACACGACATGGCTGACAACAAAATGGCGTATCAGCTTCCTCACACACTGCTAAGCCACAACTGTGGCCCCTGACAATGCCAGGTACGTGGAGTGGAAAGTCATCGTTTGGAATGTCAGCCCCACAGTGGCAGTCACGCGGCGAGGCAGGATGACCACAATGAGGCGACGGGTCGGGACCGAATCCAGAGTCCACGGAAGAGTTGGCGCCGCAACCAGTGCTAAGCGAGGCATCGTCCACACCACGTAACTGGCAGCATGCAGAGGTGGCCAGACGCGTCGTGACGTCATGACAGACACAGGCGAGACAGCACGCACCAGCGAACCAGTAGACCGCACACCACACCTCCAACGTGGACAGCCCAACACGCGGCACGACATTAGACTTCCCAAGCTTCAAAGACCGTGAACCAAGCCGGAGGGAAGAGGACCCCGAATTAGACACAGCCCCACGGGCCCCCTGTTTAGTTTTCGTGCAATACACCTCGTTACCGCTCCCCGACGGATTAATATGCGAGCCAGCATGCAACGAAGCCCTTTGCTCACGGACGTTCAGCCGGTGCACGAGAGGATGGTGAAGGGAACGCTTACTTCCGAGCCGAAAGCCCGCGAAGGAGAGACCATCGAGGTGGAACACGGGCGACTCAGCCGTCAGCCGCTGGTCCAGCTCCCTCCGAAGAGCGTACTTCTGCTCACGCTCCGACTGAAGTGCTTCTAATGCTTCCTCCAGCTGCTGCTCGCCGATGCGCCGAAGTGAGCCCAGCTCCTCGAGCTGGGCATTCAGCGATTCCACCTCTTCCTTGAGGCGGCGCACCTCGTGCTTGGCGCCTTCAAACTCCACCTGAAACAAGCATGAGTAGGGTGTTCAAGCTGATATTGCCTGCTTAGCACATAAGTAGGGGTGTGCAAATTCGCGAACATTACCGAATCAAATTGATTAAAGATCATCCGAATAATTTGATTCGCAAATTGGATATCACTATTCGATTTTTCAAATATTCTGTATATTCGATGTAAAGACCCGCGCAGCGCCACATCTCGTGCTTATTGCGCGCTCGATGCCGTGCAAACCAGCACCTCACTTTGGCGGCACAAAGGAGTACCGAGCGCGCCTCGGCTGACGCAGACTTTGTTTCTGCGAGCGTTTTTCT
>NC_051163.1:769810-802091 GCF_013339745.2 Dermacentor silvarum | reverse complement strand
GGGCTACATAGCTGTTAGTATGTATGGTATGTATGTATGTATGTATGTATGTATGTATATGTGGTGTGTGTGTGTGGCGTGCGTCTTGCGCGCGTGCGTGTGCGTACGGGGGATTCACGTTGCCCGAATGATCCCCTGGTGCTTCGCCCACTCATCATCATTCACTTCGTGGATATGCGGATTTTTTTTTTTTTTTTTTCTTTTCTCTTGCTCAGCGCGCCACGGAGAGAATGGGAGGCGGGGTCGGAAGGGGGGAGCTGGCGAGGAGAAGACCGCATTGCATGCGCCGCGCCACCCTCCTCCGCCCTCCTGGGTTGCCATGGCTACGGCGCGCAGTTTCTCGATACAAACCACAACCACAACGGTTTTGTTTCAAGGAGTATTTTAGCGTGTAGTGCGATTTGCTTTCGGCAGGCAAAACGAAAGGCCTAATATTCATAATCTAATTTCAACCCCCACTGCTTGCTTTCCGACCACTCCAACAAGACGTGAGGACGCTCAGCGTCTCGCCACATTTGCCAAAGGTAGGAGGTTGATCACCGTTCAACAGGTGACAGTATGTCATATACGCTGCCTATTCTATGTCGATAGAAAAGGGCCGAACCAGTGCGTGTTGGTACAGTCGCTCATTTTGAGCGTGTCTTCTTACTTGGCGCAACTGAAATGAACCCACAGCCAACAATGAGTGCTTGCGCTAGCTGCTCGTACGAGCGAAACCCAGCAAAACTGGATGTCGGGCATATCAGAAGGGGAGGCTGCCGGTCAGCAGTAAACAGCGCTTGTGTGATTGACAAGCTAAATGAATTCACCCTCTGTGAAGCACGCAGATACGCGGTCATTTTTAATTTACGTGATGTTTGTTTTATGTGGCAGCATCTTGAGCGGCACCGTGCTCAGCGATGGATTAACTGCGGGTTGCCAACGCTCTCGCAGAATACATAGATATACGAAAACGCTACGACAAGCGAACGAGCGGACACGTAATGCAAGGATTTATTTTTAAATCTATTAAAAGAGCTCGTAATTAATAATCGCTGGCTATGTCACGTGATGTACCACAGATGTGCACTGCGCAATGGATCACATAAGCTGTATACGGCCACATTTATGGGTCACTAAATAAAAGGCTAGATAAGACTATTCCAAAAACAAACTTTCAGAACTCCATATCCGTTAGTGTGGTATATTTAATCGATTGCAAGACAGAAAATGGAAACTGTAAATCAATGTTTTTTACTTCGCGCAACACGCACGAGCTGCTACTTCAGTATGACGTCATGCACGTCGAAGTTTGTATTCATTTTCGTATTTGTAGCGTCTAGAAGAGCCAAGTTCCGCATTTGGCGCATTTTAAATACAATGTTCTATTTTTAATCAATAATCTTTGAACTAGCCTGAAGCAAGATAGCCGTCAGGATTCATGATACGAAGGCGAGATGGTCTAGAACTTCGAGGTCGCCCCTTTAGTTTTTACATCGTTTTTTTGGCTGTCTATCCCTCCTCCATTGATAGAGTGGCTTTTTCTCATGAGGGATAAGCTCAACTTGCAGTTATTTTTGTGTATCGACCGTTTAAAATATGACATGTGGACAAGGCCGTATTGTCAATCTGTATACACAAGGGGCCCTTCACTATACACTGAATTTTTTTTATAGCACTTAGGTGGTTCACTTGGGACACTTACTTTTTCAATGTAGATAACGAATAGGACGAAATAAAGTCCAAGAGGAAGCACGTCGTCAACCCCTCCATCCAGCAATTGTCCCCGCACAAGCAGTTGGATAATGCGAGTGTGCAACAGGGCATAGTTCGGGAAATGCAAATAAAACAGTATCTCGTTTCACATCTACATACTACATAGTTTCATATCGCACATGTCTCCCAACCACTCGGTTTTTATATAAACAGCTCAATATCGCGTGTCTCTTTCATTAAACTATACAAAATTTCAGAAACGCTATGAGCGTAGCGTGACTCTTTGCAGAGGAATGCCAAGTGAGACAGCCATACTATGCGCATACAACCAAATCTTAGAGGACGAATTACCAAAATTTGTAAAACAGCCTTTATTATATTGCAGCCTAGGTGGCAGTCGTTTATCTGACAAACTAGGAGGCGATCACATTATATGGCACCCATAATTTAAAAAGACATTAAAAAGCCCACCTTATCCTACATATTCATAATCTAGTTTGCAACCCTCAACACAAGCAACATCGCAAGCGATCACGGAACGCCCCCCCCCCCCCCCCCCCCCCCCCACTATATCGGACGGAAGCGCCACGTGATTTCAAGCGCGATTAACTTTTAAGACTAAACGTCACGGCCAGTGACGGCACACACAACCGTATACGGGGCGCGTTTTACCATGCAAACACCCGCCTCGACCTGCCATATCAGCATTTGCCGCAATAACCAATCAATCGACCTTCATCATGCACTCGTCTTACGTAATACAGAGTCATCTTTATGCGCTTCCTTGACTTGACTTCGATTTGTATGCAGTAGGCATTGTGATTTAACTATGATGTCTCACCCGCTGTGGTTGCTTAGAGTTATGGTGTTGGGCTACTAAGCACGAGGTCGCGGGATCAAATCCCGGCCACGGCGGCCACATTTCAAAGGGGGCGAAATGAGAAATGAGAAAAACACAAAATGAAGAAATTCACAAAATGAAGAAAAACAGACCCGTGTACTCAGATTTAGGTGAGAAAAACGTTAAAGTACCCCAGGGGGTCCTAATTAACACGGAGCCCCCCACTACAGCGTTCCTCATAATCAGATGGTGGTCTTGGTCCGTAAAACGCCATAATTTACTATGAATATCTCGAGTTGGCCTTCATCCTGCAGTCAACATAAATATAAGATGATGATCTCGAGTTGGTACGATTCTCGAGATTTTAAGAAACTTAATGTTGATTAAAATGTGACGCCTCAACAATTGTCATCTAACCCTTCCATGTTCTAAAAGTGAACAGTTTGGTTATTCTTCTGAATTGGCATTACAAAGCGTTAAGTATAACCCCCTTGCAGTAGAAATTTGCCAAAACGCCACGCTTGCTATGCTCATAACCGTTGTCTAAAAATCTGCATAATAAAAAGCACGTGTGACCCAGATCTGGAGTGTACTCTAACATACGGTATTTTATTATTTCAATAAACATTGCGCAAGGTCTAGGTAGAAATAAACCCTCACAGATTGTGAAATTACACATTATTTTCCACGGAAGGAGACTATCGTTTTCTTTACTGAGCTCCAAATGCTCGACAATTTCATGCCAACATTTACTGTCGCACTAGGGCAGACCCTTTGTTTTCGTTCTACAATGTAACCCTAAAGAGGATGTTATTCCTAAAAATGTCTTTATTACTGAAAATATGTTGCTCAGCACCACTGCCTTTCATAATATTTTTGCGGCTATTGCAAAACAATTATCAACGTACAAAGAAAGAACTACGAAAAGATTTGGCATCATAATATTAGTTGTACTAAACCGAAAGTTAATAATCAACAGCATTTTTTTAGCGTAGTTAGGTAAATTTCTTTTAGTAAGTCTTACTAAAAATAGAGTATTTTGAGGTGCACCAGATAAGAGATCACTGCAGTGTGCCACCTGAATAGATGCAGAATGGGCAAGCTGCACGTTCTGCCTATAAACAGCCGCACACAGTGGTACGCTGTAAGATAACTTGCACGCTTACAAGTGAATAATGGTGCGAATCTGCCTATAACTAGCTTGTGTGGGTTCTCTTTATAGACCGATTTACACCCTTATACACTTGTAAAGGTGTAAATTATTTTACAGTGCACTCCGGTCCAGTAAATGAATTAGACTTTGCACGGCAGCATTGGCGGCCGCCATCGGGTAGCACTCAGGGTACGGACATGCGGCCTTTACAATCACTTGTTGCATCATCACCTATGCGACTGTGCGTGCCTATCAAGGATGACTGAGCGGTGACTTGCACCCGCAGACACACACTGGTTCCGGTGAGTGGGCTGCTTGCGAAATAGCGCCCACAATTTCGACGCAGCAAATGCTAATGTAGGCGGCCGCATCAGTGCGGTGCTGTGACGGTCGTTTGGGCTGGCTTAATGGCAAATCAATTAGACGTTTTTCCCCACTCCAGCGCGCATTAGTCTACTTATGCGATAATTCGCAAAATCGCGCAACATACCGCAGCTATTTACGAACACAACTTACGTCCGCGTGTCCCTCAGCAACGAGCCCACATGCGTCTAGGAAGGAGGCTGATTGGCTAGTGACAACCGCCACTTTCGCACATAGTCATCATCCTCACACAAATCAGACACACTTTGTGTTTCAACGCCCTAAACACTAAGCATACGCATTGAACACGTACTTGAGAGCGGCGCACACTGCCCCATCCTCGGCGCGCGCATTGTGTACGACTGCCTCCACAGGCGGATCAGACCACTAGAAGTAGCAGTGGCAAGGCTGTTGCTGTTGCCGACGATGCCGGGTCTCTTCCTAGACGAGAATTTAAAAAAAAAGTGAGATGAACAAATGTGAAGCCGAACACACTTTCTTGAGACTACTTGCTCCGTGGGGGAGCTACGGACGCCATTACTCATGTAACGTCTTGCGTGCCATTCTCAAGTGTAAAAGTGCCGAGAAAGGAGAAAGTCTTGTTCGATACATCGTGTTATCCAAACAGCCGAACAATGAACCAGCAATTATCTTGCCTCGAGATTACTTGATTCTGTCCGCGACGGAAGGTACGTGGGTGATTCACCTGCAGTAGCCTCCATTGTGCGGGCAGCCTTTAAAAATTGCTCAGTGGTGTCAGAATTTGAGTGAGATAACAAGGTCCATCCAAATGGGTCCCGAGGCTTCGGGCGAAAAGCGGTCCAGAACCAATCGCAAATACACACGAAGCTGCCGACACCTTTTGTTGACTGGATCAATTTTTATTTTCTTGTGAAAATATTAGACAAGGCTTTGTTTTTATGCCAGATATAGATAAAGCAAACGAATTTTTCTAATGATACGCTTGATTACGATTTTATGAGCCAGAATGATCGCGCATCATATAAACGATCATGCATTTCAGGGAACGAAATAGGTTGCATACAGGTAAAAAATACACTTCGATTTCAGAGAACTAGCAAAAATAGAAGGCCCATTGAAAATCTTGGTGTATGACTCAGAAATGGGCATATACCACAAAAGGCCAACAGATAGTGAGGCCAAAGAAAGCATCAGGGAAATAAAGCGTGGTTTTAAAATTGGAATGTAGAAAATAATAAAGAAAAGGGAAATTAAAGTGCACGAAAAGTTAAGCTGTCGCCGGCGGGAGTCGAAACCGCAACCTCCGCATGACGCGTGAGTTGCACTACCAATTGTGCTACGGCGACGGCCATCAATTCGTCCACTCACTTGGGTATATTTACGTTTACTAGATCTATCCCTAGGAGTGTTAGCCAGCGCCACTCAGAACCATGATGGGCGGATGTGGAACATCCTTTTTAGCCCGATGGTGTCACGATACACGTGATCGTGACGCCATCGGGTAACCCACGTGAAATACTCAGTGACGCAAGTTGGTCCGATAGTTGGTTTCGAACCCTGGTCCCTCAGCACAGCAGCTAGAAGCGCTACCCATTCGTTGTATTCGCTATCATTTGTTGTTGTATTCGAAATGTATAAATGAGAATGTTTTCGATAATTAAACTGACGAAAATCAATTTAGCGCGGTTGGTGCGCCTGAATCTCCGTAAGTTAAGTGTTTTTACCTCCTGGAAGCGTTGGAACTGAATTGCAATGGACATGCCAACTGCTACTTCCTGATCGAGACGTGAACGCGATAACCACTGAGTATGCGCAGGACTTCCAACCGAACAGCAGAGGAATACGCCAATGCGACGTATCCGTAACCTTGCAGAGCGACGTACAAAAAATGTGGTTGATCCCTCTTATATAGGAATCGGTATAGAACACGAAAGTGAAACGTGTCTTCACAGAAGTAGTGTAATGTTTATTGCACATTGATATATAATGTCTATTGGTGTTTTGTGGCTAAAGCGCCCTTAGGCGTTGATGCACCCACGCTGACGCCTGGTGGCACGTCTCCTCCATCACGACTACCAAGGTCGATGACCATGAGCAACCGTCGTGCATATGGAAGCTGCACTACGCTGCACACGCTAGCACAACGCGAAAGACGAAGCACGTAACTGACACACTAATACAACGCGCAAGACAAAGCACGTAACTGAATCGTCACCGAGTCAAATCAGCGCGTACAGCGCGTCGTAATTGCAGCCTCCGCGATCAACTTCAGAAACATTTTCAGAGCTAATTGCGGAACGCTCCGCTGTGCTGAGTACGGTGAACGCCACCTAGGCGTTGGTAGTGCTTGTTGATGCCAGCGTCCCTTCGAATGCTGGCATCGAGGCGTCGTAGTGCTGAGACCACCCGTTCACTGTCGGTGCGCGTTAGTGTCATAATGCAGTACTTCTCTTTTCTGGTCGTAGGCGGCGGCACCGCCCCGAGCAAGAGCGCGGGTACACGGAGGAGTGTTAGATATATAAGGCGCGTCTGTGTAGCTCTCTGCAAATGCGTTTGTGGGCGCAATGGGTAAAACGCTCGCGATCTATCGTCGCGGACCGAGAGGTCGTGGGTTCGATTTCCAATTTTGCATGTTTGTGGAACTTTTTCTTCTGGTTTCTTTCTTTGTATTATGTTCTATGACGTATTTCCGTGACGGAAATACGTCAGTGAAGTCTTGGTGGACCCCGGCATAAAACACTTTCGTGTTAAAAACAGACAAAAAATTAGAAAAACGAACGTAAATTCAGTAAGCTTTACTCTTTACCAAAATTGGATATTGATGTGGCACGCTTACATACCGGGTCTTTTTTTTTTCCTGTCTAGACCATGCAGTTTTTTTTTAAGTCACTAGTGTAATAGCATCAGTCTAGTCATTGATCTCGATAACTCCTAGCGGCGGACATTGCTTGCGATTTCGTGCAAGCAATCTACTAATTAACAAAACTTCACTAATAATTTTTTAATTTACTGTACTGCATATATTGCAATTTACGAATGCACCTGCGTCTTCACAATTTCCCTTTTCCCATCAGAAGTGAGCTTCTTAGAACCCCGACTACAATCAATCTGCGTTAAGATGTCACACTGCATACAGTAGGTGGTCTAGTCTTGTCGAAGTATTGAACACGTGCAGCGATCATGCATATATGGGGGTTTCCAAAGTGATCAACAAGCAGTTGGTAGAGAGCACCTGTGGGAAATAAAAGGAAGCTGAGGGCAGGGGACGTTTTTTCTGGAGCTTATTTCGTGTATGAGTGCGTGCTTGTATGTGTGCGTGTTATCGTGCGCTCCCATGCAAGTCACCAAGAATGTGGCCCATTTCTATCGCTAACGATCTATCTAAGCCCGAACAGGCGCCGTCATAGTCCATGACGTGCTGATGAATGAACTTTAAGGCGGCGTTGCCACAGGCATTCTAGAGCGATAGCTCTACTACTCCAGGTACAGACCCAGAAAACGCCGGGTTCCGTAAATTTGACCTTCAAGCTGAGCCAAGGTGAGACTGGGACTTCGCCTGCCACTACCAGCGGCGGCTGCGTGTACGCCGCGTGGGCGCCCGTTATCTTGAAAGCGATCTGCGATGTGTACAAAGTGCGGGGAGTGCTGGTATATTTATGTATGCGCTGTACGCGGGGAATGCTGGTATATTCGTATGCGCTGTGCTTTCGACGCTTAGTTCGCGTTGAAGCGAGACGCAGCATGAAGGTCACTTCGCTCGCTGCTGCTGCCGCGCCGAGCAGCCTCTTCGTGTTGTCTTGTGGCGCAATTGTAGATGCGGTAGTTGCTGACGACACCGACCAGCGTCCGTGTCCTTATCCAAAGCAAGCGAAATCGCACCATCGCTCGACAAACTTGGTTTAACCGCGTTCAACCACGGAAAAGTTTGGTTCTTCCGTCTCTACGTGCTTACCAAGTGTCTTCTCGCGGTAGGAGTGGCTTTTTATTATTGTATAGAACGTCAATTTACTGACATAGCTCAAAGAAATCTTCCCTTTGCTGTCGCCTTAAGAGCCACGTCCTACACACGCAAATCGTTTTATTGTTCGTCTATGTAAACTGAGATGCTTAGTAAAAAAAAGGTACCTTTTTGCCGTAGACAACCGATTCAAGGTCCAATCCTCAGAGGATGCACGTCGTCAAGATGACCAGCCAAGGCCTATTCCTGCACAAGCATTTTGACAACACGTGTAAGTCAACGCAAGAACACTTCTCTCAAAAATTAGACCAGGCAACGTGCGCGCCGTCATTCAACACAAAGGCATTACGTCACAGTTGTTTTCGAAGAATTTTGGTTTTATATAAACGAGCCTATTTAATTCGAGTTTGTAATGTAATCTCCAACGTGCTAGGCCTGTCCGAAGGAAATGAGAAAGACATTCATGTTCTACATGTATTCCATTATGAAGGCTTCCTTTTAAATCATAACTCCCCCTTTCTGTCATTAGTCTTTCGCTGTCCCTTTGCCATCGCTCCGACGCCGGTGTAGAAGCATGACGACAAATCCCACATTTATTCACAATTTGAATATCGTGTTATCGCTTATTGCACAAATTCTGATAAATTTCACCGCCATAAATATTAGCCAGCGATGAAAAATTATTTAGCACGATTTCGGTATTTTTAATAATCGGAGCAGTTGTCTATCCTGAATACCAAGAAAACTTTTCTCTTCAACCCAGCTAAAAAAGTCTCGCCCTTCTTTCCCCCACTGGATAGCCGTAAATGATGTGCTGTCCACTAACTAGTACACACATCTCCAACCATGAGCCCTACAAACCTCCGCGCCCTCTTCAGACCGTCTTTGGAGTTGGAAAATCGCCTCGTCAGGTCCACTCTTTGTCAAGAAAGGAGTTCTGGTCAGATTTTTTAAATTGGTATTAACACGTAGCGTAAAAAAGGAATTCCGTACGGACCAAGAGGGTATTATTTCGTTTTGGTTACCTCGGTAAGGTAGGGTAGAGTAGGGTAGGATGAGGTGGGTTTTGGGTCGTTAAGTTGGTAGGTTAGAGTAACTTCATTGAGCGCAATAACTTGTAGATCCTGCTGGCGGCGGGCAGTAATTAGTTTACGTAATATCAAGTGAACACTGTAAATTCTGTAATTCTCAACCAAGGAAAGTATACAGTTAAACGTTACAAGTGGTTAATTAGACAACTCCAAAAAGCGAACAAATTACGTTATCCGAGCATTCATGAACTCTGACAACAAGACACAAGCGATTTGATTCAGGGAAAAAAGCGGCACGCGGCTTTTTCTGCTTTTTTTTTTTTTTGCATCGTATACGCAGGATTTTAAACCCAGGTTTAAGCATTTGCACCCAGTTACTACCCACACAAGGCGTTTTAATATCCTTCTGCAACGTTCATAAGAGGCTCGGATGGAACACCTCTTTTTGACGTAGATAACTAATCAGTGGACAAAAAAGTCGCCAGAGGACCCCTGGCTATAATGTGGCCAGCCAAGACCTGACATCCACAGTCATTTGTATCAATCTTGTAAGCCAATTTAAGAAAACTTCACTCACGATATGGATTCAGAAAACGTCCCGATATGTGCGCATCCCATACCCTGCCGTCGAATCACAGGTGTTTTCGAACCATTAGCTTTTGTATGAATGTGATGTAGTCTTCTAGCGTGACGTCAAAGGCGGCCGTAAAAATTGCATTGTAATTACACGGCTTCTTTCTTTAAGATTATGAAAAGTATTTTTACTGATGGTAAAGGATATACACACCATAATTCTACTTAGAATGAGATTGTTCTCACAATAAAGCACCGCATGTTATATTGAATGCTTACACAACACATTTAAAAACTCATTTAATTCATTCTTTAATTCTACAGAGACGTCGCTGTCTGATAGGTTGAAATTAAAGACATACTTCTATTCTTCGCCATCCAGAGTTCAATTAGTAACTTCAAGCCAACTTCCGAATATTCCTTCAAAAGAAGTGGATCGCCAAAACATGGATACTCCATATTAGTTTATTCTTACTAACACTACACCTCGACATACACTTATACTGTTGATACCGTGGATAGCTGCGACATTCTAATAGGCGGCTGAATACAAGCAAATGACAAAGCCCTTGAATGAGAGCTGGCAGTATCTATGGGCATGTCCCAACTATCATGCACTGTTTTTTACCAAACACGGATCATTATACGTGAATAAGACCAAGTGCATGTCATTTAAAAAGTCCTTGTTTGAGAACCCGCCAGTGATTCTGTCACCTCTGACATATTTCATTTGGAGTAATTATCTACTGATTGTTCTAATTGGAAAGGTGTCAATGATCCCGTTGTAAAGAATTGTAGAACCCGTGAAAATGAGGCGTTTACACCACGGTACAAATAGCGTGTATACTTTTTTCCTGCAAATAGGGAAACCCGCGAAATATGAAAACTACCATGTGATTGCGGAAATTAAATGCCTTTTCGTAATCAATGAAAGCCCTAGAGAGAGGTTTGTTATATTCCGCAGATTTCTCAATAACATAGTTGACAACAAGTATGCGATCCCTTGTATAATACCCCTTTCTGAAGCCAGCCTGTTCTCCCGGTTGATTAAGTGTCGCCATGATTCCATTGGAAACTGCCTTGGAGAATACTTTCTACAATACTGAAAGCAAACTACTTGCCCCTAATAGGTTTATCTTTCTTGAATTCTTTAGCATCTCCCACCTTATGGATTGATACAATATTGACATGATTCCAGCTCTCTGGTCGTGAGGCATTGGTAATAAGGGGCCGCAAGCTTTTCAGGTGCTATATCGCCTCTATCTTTGATTAAATGGACTGTAATTCCATCTTCTCCAGCAGCTTTTCCCCTGGTCATGATTTGCAAGGCCCTTCTAACTTCATCCCTAGTTATAGAAGGAGCCTCTGTACCCTGTTCTCCACTTCTTCGAATGAAAGTAGCTTGGTTACTCTGGGAACTGTACAGGTCAGTATAGAATTCTGCTTTTACTATGTCATCTAAATTACTGATGATATTACACTGCTTATCTTTCAGTGCATACATTTTACCTTGTCCAATGCCAAGTTTTCTTCTCACTGATTTCATGCTGCATTCATATTTTACAGCTTCCTCAATCTTTTCCACGTTATAATTTCGGAAATCCCTTACTTCCTTCTCATTGCTCAGTATCGACAGTTCAGTCAATTCTATCTGATCTCTTGAGTTGGACATTTTCATGTTTTGTCGTTTCTCTATTAGGTCCTTTGTTTCTTGGGAGAGCTTACCTACTGGTTGCCATGGTGCCTTACCTCCCACTTCAATTGCTGCTTCTGAGATCAGCCTAGTTACGGTTTCATTCATTACCTCTATGTTGTCTTCATCTTCCTGTTCTAAAGCTGCATATTTGTTTGCGAGCGCCAGCCTGAATTTGTCTGCTTTTACCCTTACTGTGTCTAGGTTGGCCTGTTTCTTCTTGCCTAATTTTAGTATTTCTCTCTTCAAATTGAGAAAAATCCTAGACCTCACTAACATATATGGTCACTGCACTTTACCCTACCTAACACTTCTACATCCTGCACTATGCTGGGATCAGCGGAGAGTACGAAATCTATTTTATTCCTTGTTTCTCCATTAGGGCTTTTCCAAGTCCACTTCCTGTTGCTGCGCTTTTTGAAGAAGGTATTTATTATTCGGAGCATATTCCTTTCCGCGAATTCTACCAACATCTCTCCTCTCATGTTCCTCGAATCGATGCCGCAGTTCGCAATTGCTTGCTCACCAGCCTGCTTGTTCCCAGCTTTTACACTGAAGTTGCCCATTACTACAGTATACTGAGTTTGCACCTTTGTCATTGCTAATTCAAAATCTTCATAAAACTGTTCTATTTCTTCATCATCGTGACTATAGAGGTTGGGACGTAGGCTTGTACATACCTTCATTAAAAATTAATGAAATTATGGGGTTTTACGTGCCAAAACCACGATCTCATTATGAGGCACGCCGTAGTGAGGGACTCCGGAAATTTGGACCATCTGGGGTTCTTTAACGTGCACCTAAATCTAAGTACACGGGTGTTTTCGCATTTCGCCCCCATCGAATTGCGGAGCCGTGGCCGGGATTCGATCCCGCGACCTCGTGCTCAGCAACCCAACATCATCACTGCAGATTCGCAGAAACATACAGGAGCATGCGTCAAATATAGCGGAAGGCATAGAGGTCTACTAAGCTCGGATATAATGAAGCCCATGGAAATAACTTGGCTACAGCGAAGTATAGCGTTTGGTGAAGTGTTTGCAAATATAAGTACATTTCGGGTAATTAGACCATGGGGACCTAATTTATTTGTTTACAAATACCTTATAGGATTCAACAGAGACATTGTGTAAGGGGGGTCAAGTACAAATTATACAAATGTTATCCTATACAAATTGCGATAACAATCAAAACAGATAACTGCAAGATAGAGGTAAGTACAAAACTAGTGGTCACATATATACGGTGGCGAGATATTGCAATTCGGGATAAATAATATGAAGTACAAGATGACAACTACGCATCATGGAACACAATGGAAATGCACAATAAGCAAAAAAAAAAAGTTGTGTGAATCAAGAGAACAAACGGACGTGCTGAGTGTTCTCAATTAAGTGTTTGAGCAGGTGTTCGCGAATGATGTCGTGATTTCTCTGCAGGGCGATGCAGTCCGGAAAATCGTTCCACAGGCGGATTACGCCCGGTAGTAGGTGACGAGAAGTTAAAAGCATGTGTAGTGCCGTAAATGTGGGCGTAGCTGCGGTAATTAGGTAATCTATGCGATAAAAGTAAGAGGGACGTTGTAGTGGTGCTAGGGGTGACCGAGTGGCATTTATGAAAGAGCGATAAAAGGCCAGTGTCTCGACGGGTTTTTTTAACGGGTGGAGTGAAAGTTCACGCTTTACCTGGGTTACACTTATTGATTATGGGGTTTAACGCGCCAAAACCAGTTGCGATTATGAGGCACGCCGTAGTGAGGTGAGATGGTACAAGATGAAATATTATTTGGCAGATCATTAATGTAAATTGAGAATAGTAATGGGCCGAGGTCGCTTCCTACCGGCACACCTGATGTGACGTCAGAGGGAGCAGAGGAGTAATTATTAAGAATGATGAACTGCTGGTGATTCATCATTCTTAATAATTACTCCTCTCCTCCCTCTGACGTCACATCAGGTGTGCCGGTAGGAAGGTAAGTATTGAATTCAAATAACTGCGACTCACAGGAAAAGCCTTTTCTAAATCGATGCTGTTTGGGGAAGAAAAAATTATTAGATTCCAGGTGCTTGTAGATACGGTATGCGATAATATGTTCAAGCATTTTGCAGCAGATGCATGTTAGAGAGATGGTGCATAAAATCCATGCGAATGTGTATTGCCACTTTTATGTATCAGTTGCTCAGATTTGCATACATATGTCTCAAGGATATTTATTTATTTTTATATATCTTATCAGGGTTGCTTGCCATTCTCTATAATGATTTTCCTTCGACAAGATCACTCGCATAACAAAAGAACGTTTCACACGTGTTGTAGCTGTGGAAGCTAGCTGCCACAAGAAGTCGCCACCACAAAGCGTTGTAATGTAGGTAAGTATTGAATTCAAACAACTGCGACTCACAGGAAAAGCCTTTTCTAAATCGATGCTGTTTGGGGAAGAAAAAATTATTAGATTCCAGGTGCTTGTAGATACGGTATGCGATAATGTGTTCAAGCATTTTGCAGCAGATGCATGTTAAGAGAGATGGTGCATAAAACCCATGCGAATGTGTATTGCCACTTTTATGTATCAGTTGCTGAGATTTGCATACATATGTCTCAAGGATATTTATTTATTTTTATATATCTTATCAGGGTTGCTTGCCATTCTCTATTATGATTTTCCTTCGACAAGATCACTCGCATAACAAAAGAACATTTCACACGTGTTGTAGCTGTGGAAGCTGCCACAAGATGTCGCCACCATAAAGCGTTGCCACAACAACGGTGGTGTACAAAAACACAAAGTTCTCAATAGTGCTTCAGAAAGTTTGACGCTGAGAATTCTTCGTGCGTGATTTTTTTATTTTTATTTTTAAGTAAGCAGGGCATTAGGACAGCGTGGTGGCGCAACAAACCAGCTGGTTTCAAAAGAGACACTCAAAGTATCCAACCATTCACCCAGCCCCTGCCGTCCACGGCATCCTCTACATTTTCTCAATGTTCACAACAACGTGTAACACGTTAGAAATTGCGGCTGCACTCATATTCGTCGTTGCAGCAATGGCGATGGTATGCGGCTTTCTCGCTTCATCGCTGTACCCGGCTTTGGAATGCCGGGTATTGACGACGAGAAATCATCCAGGCTGCGCACCAGGAACAAGAAGTCGGCGCATGGAACCCGTGAACGAGGGCACAACACTGACTGGTACCGAACTAGAGAGCACCTTGAATGTGCCGGCTATGTACACGGTGCTTTTTTTTTCTTTTTTTTTTTAGCTGCACGAAGTTTAAAAATTGCCTGTGGCAGATAGCAAAATTCTTATCCTTGATCTAATGTAGTCATTGAAGTGGCTGATACTTCTACGAGAAATTAAAATGTCTAATGGAATAAGCAAAATAATTACGCTTTCAACTATTCAATTATTTACCTTGCGGGACATATTTCAATCAACTAATTGTAGCTAGTGAGTAGACAAGGCATATTCCTGATGTGCCTATTGTTAGACATGCAAATTATGACTCCTGGAGTCGCAGCGACCTATTAAATCAGACGATTGATGTTGCCTCTACATTTCAAGAGTAATAGTTTGGAAAATAACGTGGAGAAATAATTACGAAATCGAAAGCTTTTCATCCACAAGCTACAACGGAAACAGGTTCCTCGGAAAGAAGGCTTCGCAGTTGAAGAAAAATTCCGTCCTGGCCAACGTGGGTCTCATGTCCATGGTTTATGACCTTGCTCAGCTGTCGATTCGTTTTGCCTCGCTCTGCGATCGCCTGGCCTCCTGGTTATGCGACATAGTACAGCGGCCACCCCAGAAAGGCGTTGCGTCGAGATCCCGATGTCCTGAACCAGGACAAACATTTCTTCAATTAACTGCGAAGCTTTTCGAGAAAACTCCAAGGTTTCCTTTGCAGCTTCGGCTTGCGTCAGGTCGATGACAAATTCTTTCTGTCAAAAAAGTTAGGACAATCATAGAAAGCTTCATCTTTGAACCAATTTGAATGCGCTTTTGCATTTAAGAGTAAAGTTAAATGCTAGGAACCGAAGGAAGCCCAATTTCCATTTATGTATTAAAAGCTTTTTTTCAGAAATTGCCAAAGCTGGTACATTAAATCTGACACAAATCTGATACATTCAATTTTATTTTACATGAATTTGTTACAATATTTACTAGGGTGTTGCAAAAGTCCTACTCACACTAGTCATGTACTTAAGACAATTTTGTCTAATTTCGATTACTAATTAGATGCAGTTTACAGAATTATATCATTTTGCACTCCTGAGTTAAGGGGTTCTAAACTTTTCGAATCTCCACAATTAACGGCATAGAAAATGCTCGTCTAACCATCCCTAGATTGAAACTTTTTACAGGAGGAAGCGGTAGCGCGAGGCAACTGGACAACAAGTAGAACAAGGATTCTAAATGAGGTTTACTGTGTGAGGCGTTCATCCTTGTTTGTTTTGTCATCCAGTTGTTCGTTTGCCTCACGGCACCACCCTCACCCGGCAATCATTACGTACAAACTAACCTTAAACCGCTACCCTTCTAACTTTTCATATTAAATGCAGCAAACCTCATCAATTCTGTCGCAGTGGTTGCCGAGAAAAACGATTTCTCCGTGATAGAAGACTCCCAGCTAAATACTACTCATGTGTTACTTACAGAATTGTTACACTTAAAATGTCCCTAAAGTTTGGGTTGCGATCATCGACAACCGTGAAGAGCAAAGTAGAATAAAAAAAAAAAAAAGTCGCAGTTTCGCCCGAAATGCGAAGCAGCGATTGCGATAACAAATTAGTAGACAACTATACGAAGTAAACGCAGCATTCTTATCTGCCGTATAAAGGTATGTTCATACTGCGGTCGTAATGTTATCAAAGCGCGCATCTGTCATAAAAATCGTATTGCGCGTTACAAGCGTTAAGATCGTTAACAATGCTGGTCGTTCACATTGTCATTTGCGTCTCAGTGGATTTCAACAAGGCGCCTGTAAACAGACTACGCACACAACTACGCACGCTACTCGAACTACGCACACAAGCTACTACGCACACACACAGCCATGTCCGTTGGGCCGTTGCTCTAACTGGGGATGCCGGTAGTCGCGTCACCGGAAATTTAGAACTGAAACTGTGGCGCTTACTGGCCACGCCGTAACTGTCGTATCTGTATGAAACGTAAAAGTAGCAGGCCTTCCAACAATTACGCTCGCGTGCGTGACGATCTGTTGCGCTCTTAACGCTTCATACGATTGTAGTCTGAACAATTTAGTTGCGCTTTTTGCGTTCGCACTTTCGTTTCTTACGAAATATCTGCACATTACGTACGTAGTCTGAACGTACCTTAAAGCGGACAAGCGTGCTGTCATGCGCACACAAGCCGACACACATCTCACTCGATGACCGCGGAAACTCGCTGTCAAAACGGTGGAGTGAGCAAGCGCGGCAGCAGCGAGCGAACAACGGGAGCTCCCGGCGCACCTTCACTCTGTACCCATCGCAGATAGCCTTCAAGATAAAGCCCGCATACGCAGCAGCCACCCGGAAATAAACAACCCCCCCCCCCCCGGTACCTTGCGCGCAACGGAAGACGGCGCGCTTCCCCCCGCTTTCCTCCCTTGCGCGCGTGATACTCAGCCGCCATCGTCGGCTCTCCCTCGCATGCTTTCACTCGCACATACAGAATACGGCGCGCGGCGACGATGCTATCGCTCTTGGGCTGCATGCGGAACATCACGGCGACGGCAGAAATGCGCCTGGAGTGTCCACATAATTGTTATTGCAAGAAAAACACGATAAGGAATGCTACTCGGCTGACAGTATTGATAAACAACGCATCAAGCCTGATAAGCCTACTCCGCGGCGTCTCCTCTCATCGCTGTATATACTCAAAGTCAACAGCACACAAGGCGCAAAGATATGTGCGTACACAACTTGACTGTGTTCGTGCAAAACCCAGGAGGGACATGTTTTGGCGACGCTGCTGTTGACGCGAACGGCTGCTGCGCTACAGGAATATCGCTGCAAACATCGCTGGTGTGATGAGCGCCGCCGCAGGCGTTGCAAGATCGCACGTGAATGGTGCCATGGCCTCCAAGGTCATGATCCAAGGTCAGATCTCTGAGGAACTCCGCGTGAACTCGCCTTATCGACGCACGTAACGCGAGTATTTTATTGATAGCGATGCGTTATGCACTATTCTATACTAGTCTTATCCACCGCTCACGGCCGGCTGATCCCGTCGACAACGTGAGCAGACCGTCGCTCTGACCACTGACCAAGCGCGAAAAGCGCAAAAAGGCATTTGCATCGGAAAGGCATCGCTACAAAATACCGATCCTGATCTGCTTCCACTGATCAAATGAACCTGCGTCTATAACAGTAAAATATAAAATATCCCACGCATTATGGGCTAAATTATTCCAGACAATGTCTATATTCCTGCAAATGACGCCCATCCATATATGGATCTTATCAGCCGTAGCGAAGCACCAGCCTATAGGCTGGTGCTTCGCTACGGCTGATAAGATACATTACGCAAGTTGGCGATCTTTTTAGAGACGCCTATAAGCTCGCCTTATCAAACAACTCAAGGAGGTATTTCCATGTGCTTCAACTCATACTGATAGCGAGACGTAGAGCGGCTAAATTTTAATGACGCCTAAACTTCCCTTATTTACCAGACAATGGGCCGCATATTACTCGATCCACTCACACTGATACTGATAAATCTGTACCTAGCAGCGACAGATACGATACCATACTATCTATTCCTTAGAAATGGCCTATACATCTCCAAACGGCACGCGATAGAATTTCTGTTTCAACTGATACCGCGATAGCCCGATGCAGGCGGAGCGATATACCGTATGTCCCAACTGACATGCACCAAGATTTAAAAGAAATACAAATGCCACGTAGCTTGACAGAACCAAGGTAGTGTTGCTTACCGTCACTTGCAGATAGATTACTTCTCGCATTCCGCCTAATTACATAATTACTCTTGATTAATCAAC
The DNA here is from genome assembly GCF_013339745.2 of Dermacentor silvarum. Classification (NCBI taxonomy): domain Eukaryota; kingdom Metazoa; phylum Arthropoda; class Arachnida; order Ixodida; family Ixodidae; genus Dermacentor; species Dermacentor silvarum. The sequence continues at coordinate 783,800 of NC_051163.1, read as the reverse complement.
TTCTCAAATTTTGTAGATTAAAAGTGTCAATGAGAAAACTATACAGCAACATGAAAAACTCTCGATACAGCTTTCTGTTGCTCAATACGTGCTACATAGAAGTTTTTCCCAGCGTGAAAGAAGCCCGGGAATACACGCAAAGTGCCCCGAGCGGCCAGTCACGCTGCAAAATTCCATGCATTCGTGGGCTTCTTTTACTCTCGGGAAAACACTTGTGCGGCACCCTTAGAAAACCACTCGACTATTTTTGTATATCAACGGATGTCTTTATTAAATTGCCCGCGAGAGGTTAATTTTCGTTAGACTATTTCTAGGGTCGTGAAGCACACAAACTGCACGGCTGGGCAGCTTAGATGTAGCTACATCACTTCACTTCTTAAAATGCAAGATACATTTTATTTCTAGTGGCTTACTATTAGGAAGCAGTTGCGAAGTTGACGAGAAGCTGGTAACCTTTACATACTATTGCAGCGCTCATTCGCTAACGTTATTTTTACGACATAGAAATTTACGAATCTTGGAAAAATACTGATCACATTCAACATAACAAAAATTAAACCCTTTCCATATTTCCTTTGCGCTTCGTTGGCGACCTCCGGAACCGCATTCCTTTGAGGGGCTGGTAGGCAAATAAGAATGCCAGTGCTTGCTGGATTCACAAATTACTGAACATTCACCGTAAAACGCCTCCTTTCCGGCATCTTTTGAAAGTGCATTTGAAACAATGCAGTGATATTCAATAGAAAACCGACAAACGGGTTTAGAGACACAACTTGCAGTACTTCCTTGAAAAACAAAGAACACTAAAATAGTTATGAAATCTCCCCTTTGTAAAAACGCACCCGTGTTCTTAAAAATTGGAGGACGCTTAAGCTTCGCCTTTAAGAGTGGAACGCATAGCGTTATCGGGCCCCGTTCGCATCGCATTTGTGTTTCAGTGGGCTTCGCCGCAACATTGACCGTGGGAAAGCCCGCTTACAAAGACCAAGCTTACACCGATCCCCTAAAGTCGGCTTCACTTTTAAACAGAAATGCACTGCTTTGAAAACGCTTTTCCAGGGGCAATATAAGTCGTCTTATACTAAAATGTGAAGGCATTTCTAGACATTTCTTTATTATTTACTTAGTTGTTCGTTATTGCCCCGACGCGCGCTCGTGTGCAAAACGCATTTGTCCCAATTTCCCAATTTCTCTGCCGAGGATGCGAGCGCCATCTGGATAGCATTTTCGCAAGTAAATTACCCGAGCACGTCGTGTTGGTGTGGTAGAAATGCTGGAAAAGGGATTTGTGCTTGAGTTCCCTTGTAACAGAATTTTGTTTTCTCGTACATTCAAATTACAATCCGACGCCACAGTGTCTGTAGGTTGTGGTTAAGTCGTACTTTACCAATTTTCTGGCGGATTTCACTGTGACAAATTCAATTTTTGTTCACCAAAACCCTGCACTACGCGGAAGGCCTGCGCGGTTGGGGTGTTTCGGGATGATTTTCTCCTTCGCTGACACCTTGCGCACGCGAAGAGCCTGCGGGGTCGGAGTGGTTGAGGATGATTTTTCCGCCACAGACGCCCACATCCTCGCCGACACCGACGCCGCATTTTCTGCGACACCGGGCCCTTAATGCTGTCAGGTTAAATCACCACCCGCTGTATACTTTTGAATGCAGTTGTAAGCAAAGAACATGGGACGTATTCTGAAACGATCCACTTCGGGAATAGTACCACCTCGGCGACAATATCACCGTGAGGAGCCCGCTGGTTGGCTGTTTGAGCAAAATTGGATGACGTCGTGATCAACCAGCCAATGAGCTCATTCATCCAAGTTTGCTAAAACAGCCAAACAGCGCGCGCGTTGGTGGAGGCGTGGCCAAGGCGTTAGTATCGCCCAAGTGGGTCGTTTCGGAATACGGCCCCATATGAGCGTCATCCAGTCATTTGGGCTCAATATTGTGGTAGCACTAATACATTTTCTGTGATTAAATATACTTAACCTTAAGCTATGTTATGTTAAGATTAGGCTAGGATTAGGTTAGGTTAGGTTAGCAGTGTTAGCAGTTCCGGCAGCAGTGTGATGTTCCTGGCATGCCCGGACTGCGTGTTACCGACCACTACGGGCTTCGGCCAGTGCGTGAACGCTCAGTGACTGCTGCTGCCGATTGGTTTTCGTGGGCGGAGAAATTACCCGACTAAAGCAATATTACTGGCCGCACTCGGTAGAGTCGATAATAAAAAGGAATACTTACTCTAGAGGACAATCTCACGCGTAATGCGAGATTTATTCGAAACTATTCACAGGCCTGCTCATTATTGCTTTGTCGGCGACCACATAAACAAATGCGCGTGAACAGCGCGTCTGCACTGTAATAAGTCGTATTCTTTGTAAAGATACATCCGCCGTCATCAAACCAAACCCGCTCTGTGCTCTTGAAAGCATTGGTAAGCACAGAACATATGAGTGTGATCCAGTCACTTGGGTTCGATATCGTGGCACAAGTTCATGTGCAGAAGTCTGCCAAACGTCACATTGTACGTAAAGTCGTATACACCTCCCTTCCGCCGCAACGTCAGTCAAGGCCGCATAATGGCATTTACCAGAGATCGAAGTTTTGCACGTACCTTCATCTGTAATGAGTGCATAGTCCAGCGCCAGGGCCACCAAAAAGAGCACAACAACTGTGGTGGCCACGTATCCGCATCGATCTCTGCATAGCAAGTTAACACCAATGGGTCTATTTAGCTTGCAAGATTTCTCCAGAAAAGACTATCCTGCATGGATCCGCGTCATAAATCTACGCGCCCTCTCTCATCTACCGACTGTATTACTTCGGGACATTAACCCACGGAAACCGATCACAAAAGTTTGGGAACCTGCAAAGCAGTGGCCAAAGGTGTGGCCACAGGGTGTCGATGACTGTGGTGATGAGCTGTCAATGGGGTATGAACTAAGTTTCTAAGGGTAGAGGTAGCATGGCTCCATAGAAGCCTAAGTACATTCGCTGTAATGTGCGTAAAGTATATATCTAATATACCTATGATAATGACACCTTAAATGTGAGATGTGCGATGCACATAAGGATGTACAACGATGGGATGAAATACTAAAAGGTATGGGTGTTAGTAGCACTAACGCGTTTACAGGTTCCTTCAACGAGAGGGCATGGAGGCACATGCTCAACAAAAGTGTAATTTGGTAGCAGCATCTCTCAGTGAGAAGATATACTTCTAATATTTTGAATTTACGACTTGAAAGTTGTCGACGTCATGTAAAAAGTTCAAAATGGCTTTACTGTGAAAAAAAGGCGAAAGCTTGCACTAGGCCGCGCAATGCTCAAGACACGGCGAAGCTTGCCGATTGATATCGAGCGGCTAGCCTCCAACGCGTCCGGCGTCGGCAAGCAACAGCGTTCTTGGCACTGTGCCTACCTTGGCTAGCCTGCCTGCGTTTGTGGCATGCCAAGAACGCTGTCGCTTGTAGGCGCCGAGGCGTCCAGCGCTAGTCACGCGAAATGTCGCCAACTCGTTCGGCGTCGCCAAGCAACAGCATTCCTGGCATGGCACAAACGCAGGCAGGCTAACCAAGCTTGGCACAGTGCCAAGAACGCTGTTGCTTGCCGGCGCCGGACGCGTTGGAGGCTAGCCGCTCGATATCAATCGGCCAGCTTCGCCGTGTCTTGAGCATTGCGCGGCCTAGCGCAAGCTTTCGCCTTTTTTTCTCCTGGCTCAGCACGTCACGGAGAGAAGAGAGGCAAGGGTCGGGAAGGGAGGGAGCTGGCGAGGAGGAGACCGCGTGCGCATGCGTCGCGCCACCCTCCTCCGCCCTCCTTGGTGCCATGGCTACAACGCGGCAGTTTCTTTATACAAACCACAAACCACAAATTGCGGCTGCCTTAAACAGCTTCGCTGTTAAAACGGCTTGTGTCAGGGAGTATTGTAGCGTGTAGTGCGATTTGCTTTCGGCAGGCTAAAGGAAAGGCCTAATATTCATAATCTAGTTTCAACCCCCACTGTTTGCTTTCCGACACTCTAACAAGACGTGGAGGACGCTCAGCGTGTCGCCACATTTGCCAAAGGTAGGAGATTCATCACCGTTCAACAGGTGACAGTGTACGCCATATACGCGGCCTATTCTATGTCGACAGAAAATTGCAGAACCAGTGCGTGTCGGCACAGTAGCTCATTTTGCGCGTGTGTTCTTACTTGGCGCAGCTGAAATTCACCTATAGTCAACACTGAGTGCTTGCGCTAGAGCTGCTCGTACGAGCGAAACCCAGCAAAACTGGATGTCGGGCATATATCACAAGGTGAGGCTGCCGGTCAGCAGTAAACAGCGCTTGTGTGATTGACAAGCTAAATGAATTCGACCTCTGTTTCCCTATAACTTTCACATTCCGAGGAAGCATTGCGCAGCTAAACTGAGACGGTGACACATGCTTGTTCTTTTTCATGTCACGTGACGTTTGTTTCAAGTGGCAGCATCTTGAGCGGCACCGTGCCCAGCGATGGATTAACTGCGGGGTGCCTACACTCTCGCAAAATACATAGATATAAGAATACACTACGAAAATCGAACGAGCGGACACGTAATGCGACATTTATATTTAGCTCTATTACAAGAGCTCGTAATTATTAATGGCTGGTTATATCACGTAATGTGTACGCGATGTGCACTGCACAATGAATTACAGAAGCTGTATACGACCACATTTATGGGTCACTAAATAAAAACGCTAGATAAGATTATTCGAAAAACATACTCTTTCAGATTTCCATATCCGTTAGTGTGCTGTATTTCATCGATTGCAAGAAGCAGAAAATGGAAACTGTAAATCGATGTTTTTAATTTCGCGCGACACGCACGAGCCGCTACTTCAGTATGACGTCATGCACATCGAAGTTTGTGGGGTTTTTTTTCTTCGTATTTGTAGCGTGTAAGAGCCAAGTTCCGCATTTGGCACCTTTTAAATACAATGTTGTATTTTTATAACAATAATATTTGAACTAGGCTGAAGCAAGACGACCGTCAGGATTCAAGGTATGAAGGCGACATGGTTTAGAAACTTCAAGGCCGCCCTCTTTAGTTTTTACATCTTATTTGGCTGTCATTCCTCAACTGATAAGAGTGGCTCTTTCTCATGAGGCATAAGCTCAACTTGCATTTCTTTTTGTGTATTGCCCGTTTAAAATATTACATGTAGACAACGCCGTATACACAAGAGGCCCTTCACTGAACACTGAAATCGTTCTTGTTTTTTTTTTTTCTATAGCACTTGGGTGGTTCACTTGGGACACTTACTTTTTCAATGTAGATAAATTCGAGGACGAAATAAGGTCCAAGAGGACGCATGTCGTCAACGCGTTCATCCAGCAATTGTCCCTGCACAAGCAGTTGGATAATACGAGTTAGCGACTAGGCATTATTCGGGAAATGCGCAAGAAAACAGTATCTCGTTCACATCTACATCCTACATTGTTTCGTATCCCACATGTTTCCCAACCACTCGGTTTTATATAAACAGCTCAATATCGCGTGTCTCTTTCATTAAACTATACAAAATTTAAGAAACGCTATGAGCGTAGCGTGACTCTTTGCAGAGGAATTCCAAAGTGAGACAGCCATACTATGTCGCATATAACCAAATCTTAGAAGACGAATTACCCAAAATTTGTAAAACAGCTAGCCTTTATTATTGCAACCTAGCGGGCAGTCATTTATCTGACAAACTATGAGGCAATCACATTATATTGGACACATATTTAAAGAACATTATAACAGCCCATTTTAATCTACTTATTCATAATCTAATTTCAACCCTCAACCCAAGCAGCATCGCAAACGCTCACGGAAATAGACAAATAGCCCCGCCACTACGTCAGACGGAAATGCCACGTGACTTCAAGCGCGACGAAGTTTAAGAATGAACGTCGCGGCCAATGACGGCAGACACCAGTAGGGCACGTTTCGTACCATGTAAACACCCGCCTCGACCTGCCATATCAGCATTTGCCGCGATAACCAATCAATCGACCTTCCTCATGCACTTCGTCTTACGTAATACCGAGGTCATCTTTTATGCGCTTCCGGCGCACTTGACTTCGACGTGTATGCAGTAGGCATTGTAATTTGACTATGAATGTCTCACCCGCTGTGGATGCTTAGTTGTTATGGTGTTGGGCTACTAAGCATTAGGTCGCCGGATCAAATCCCGGCCACGGCGGCCGCATTTCGATGGGTGCGAAATTAAGAAAACACCCGTGTACTCAGATTTAGGTGCACGTTAAAGAACCCCAGGTGGTCCAAATTAAACCCTCACAGGTTGTGAAATTACACATTATTTTCCACGGAAGAAGACTATCGTTTTCATTACTGAGTTCAAAATGCTCAAGAAAATTTCGTGCCAACATTTTCTGTCGCACTAGGGCAGACCCTTGTTTTCGTTCTCCAATGTAATCTTAAAGAGGATTTTATTCCTAAAAATGTGTTTATTACTGAAAATCTGTTGCTCAGCCCCACTGCCTTTCATAATATTTTGCGGCTCGTGCAAAACAATTATCAACGTACAAAGAAAGAACTACGAAAAGATTTGGCATCATAATATTAGTTATACTAAACCGAAAGTTAATTATCAACAGCATTTTGTTAGCGTAGTTAGGTGAACTTCTTTTAGTAAGTTTTACTAAAAATAGGGTATTTTGAGGTGCGCCAGATAAGAGATCACTGTGTGCCACCTGAATAGATGCAGAATAGGCAAGCTGCACGTTCTGCCTATAGACAGCCGCACACTGTGGTACGCTATAAAATAACTTACACCGTTACAAGTGAATAATGGTGTGAATCTGCCTATAACTAGCTTGTGTAAGGGTTCTCTTTATAGACCGATTTACACCCTTATACACTTGTAAGGGTATAAATTATCTTACAGTGCACTCCGGTCCAGTAAATGAATTAGACTTACACGGCAGCATTGGCGGCCGCCAATCGGGTAGCATTCAGGGTACAGACATGCGGCCTTTACGATCACTTGTTGCACCACTTGTGCGACTGCGCGTCTATCAAGGATGACTTTGAGCGCTGACTTGCACCCGCAGAGACACACTGGTTCTGGTGAGTGGGGTGCTTGCGAAAGAGCGCCCACAATTTCGACGCAGCAAATGCTAATGTAGGCGGCCGCATCAGTGCGGTGCTGTGACGGTCGTTTGGGCTGGCTTAATGGCAAATCAATTAGACGTTTTCCCCATTCCTGCGCGCACTATACTTATGCGATAATTCGCAAAATCGCGCAACATACCGCAGCTATTTACGAACACAGCTTACGTCCGCGTGTCCCTGAGCAACGAGCCCATATGCGTCTAGAAGGAGGCTGGTTGGCTAGTGACGCCCGCCACTTTCGCACATAGTCATCATCCTCATCACAAATCAGACGTACTTTGTGTTGCAACGCCCTAAACACTATGCACACATTGAACACGTACTTGAGAACAGCACACACTGCCCCATTCTCGTCGCGCGCATTGTGTACGACTGCCTCCACAGGCGGATCGGACCACTAGAAGCAGCAGTGGCCAGGGTGCACGTTGCCGGTGCCGGGTCTCTTCCTAGTCGAGAATTTAAAAAAAAAGTGAGATGAACAAATGTGAAGCCGAACACACTTTCTTGAGACTCTTTGCTCCGGGAGTACTACGGACGCCATTACTCATGCAGCGTCTTGCGTGCTATTCTCAAGTGTAAAAGTGCCGAGAAAGGAGAAAGTCTTGTTCGATACATCGTGTTATCCAAACAGGCGAACAATGAACCCGCTATCATCTTGCATCGAGATTCCTTGATTCTGTCCGCGACGGAAGGTACGTGGATTATTCATAAGCATTGGTAGAGAACACCTGCGGGAATAAGAAATTAAGCGTGGTTTTAATTGGAATTGATGAAGAAAAGGGAAATTAAAGTGCACGAAAAGATAAGCTGTCGCCGGCGGAGTCGAACCCGCAACCTCCGCATGACGCGTGCGTTGTACCAATTGTGCTACGGCGACGCCATCAATTCGACGCCATCTACTAGGAGTGTTAGCCAGCGCCACTCAGAACCATGGTGGGCGAACATCCTTTTTAGCCCGATGGTGTCACGAAACACGTGATCGTGACGCCATCGGGTGAAATGACAGTCAGTGACCGCAAGTTGGTCGATGGTTGGTTTGGAACCCTCTTCCCTCAGCACAGCACAGCCTGAAGCGCTACGCATTCGTTGTCGCTAATTTGTTGTTGTATTCGAAATGTATAAATGATAATGTTTTCGGAAACTGAGAAAAATCAATTTAACGCGGTGGGTGCACCTGAATCTCGTAAATTAAGTCCAACCTTCGTTGGAACTGGATGCGACGTCTCCGTACACCTTAAAAATTCAATAAGCAGTTGGTAGAGAACACCTGCGGGAAATAAAGGAGGCTGAGGGCAGGGGACGTTTCTTCTGGAGCTTATTCGTGTATGAGAGCGTGCTTGTATGTGTGCGTTGCGTGTTATCGTGCGCTCCGATGCAAGTCACCAAGAATGTGGTCCATTTCTATGGCTAACGATCTATCCTAAGCCCGAACAGGTGCCGTCATAGTCCATGACGTGCTGATGCATGAACTTTAAGGCGGCGTTGCCACAGGCATTTTAGAACGAGAGCTCTACTACTCCAGATGCAAACCCAGAAAACGCCTGGTTCCGTAAATCTGACCTTCAAGCTTAGCCAAGGTGAAACTGGGACTTGGCCTGCCACTACCGGCGGCAGCTGTGTGTACGCCGCGTGGGCACCCGTTATCTTGAAAGCGATCTGCGATGTGTACAAAGTGCGGGGAGTGCTGGTATATTTATGTATGCGCTGTACGCGGGGAATGCTGGTATATTCGTATGCGCTGTGCTTTCGACGCTTAGTTCGCGTTGAAGCGAGACGCAGCATGAAGGTCACTTCGCTCGCTTCTGCTGCTTCTTCCGCGCCGAGCAGCGTCTTCGTTTTGTCTTTTGGCGCAATTGTAGATGCGGTAGTTGCTGACGACACCGACCAGCGTCCGTGTCCTTTTCCAAAGCAAGCGAAACCGCGCTATCGCTCGACAAACTTGGTTTAACCGCGTTCAACCACGGAAAAGTTTGGTTCTTGCGTCTCTACGTGCTTACCAAGTGTCTTCTCGCGGTAGGAATGGCTTTTTTTATTATTATTGTATAGAACGTCAAGTTACTGACATAGCTCAAAGAAATGTTCCCTTTGGTGTCGCCTTAAGAGCCACGCCCTAAACACTCAAATCGTTTTATTGTTCGTCTATGTAAACTGAGATGCTTAGCAAAAAAAAAAAAAAAGTTACCTTTTTGCTGTAGACAACAGATTCAAGGTCCAATCCGCAGAGGATGCACGTCGTCAAGGTGGCCAGTCAAGGCCTATTCCTGCACAAGCATTTGGACAACACGTGTAAATCAACGCAAGAACACATCTCTCAAAAATTACACCAGGCAACGTGCGCGCCGTCATTCAACACAAAGGCATTGCATCACAGTTGTTTTCGAAGGATTTTGGTTTTATATAAACGGGGCTATTTAATTCGAGTTTGTATTGTACTCTGCAACGTGCTAGGCCTGTACCAAGGAAATGAGAAAGACATTCATGTTCTACATGTATTCCATTAAGAAGGCTTCCTTTTAAATCATAACTCCCCCTTTCTGTCATTAGTCTTTCGCTTTCACTTTGCCATCGCTCCGACGCCGGTGTAGAAGCATGACGACAAATCCCACATTTATTCAAATTTGAATATCGTGTTAGCACTTATTGCACAAATTCTGATGTATTTCACCGCCATAAATATTAGCAGCGATGAAAAATTATTTAGCACGATTTCCTTCTTTTTAATAATCAGAGCAGTTGTCTATCCTGAATAACAAGAAAACTTTCTTCTTCAACCCAGCTAAAAAGGTCTCGCCATTCTTTCCCCCACTGGATAGCCGTAAATTATGTGCTGCCCACTAACTAGTACACACATCTCCAACTATGAGCCATACAAACCTCCGCGCCCTCTTCAGACCGTCTTTGGAGTTGGAAAATCGCCTCGTCAGGTCCACTCTTTTTGTCAAGACAAGAGTTTTGGTCAGATTTTTTAAATTGGTATTAACACGTAGCGTAAAAAAGGAATTCCGTACGGACCAAGAGGGTATTGTTTCGTTTTGGTTACCTAGGTATGGTAGGGCAGGGTAGGGTAGGGTGAGGTGGGTTTTAGGTCGATAAGTAGGTAGGTTAGAATAACTTCATTGAGCGCAATAATTTGCAGATCCTGCTGGCGGCGGGCAGTAATTAGTTTATGTAATATGAAGTGAACATTGCAAATTCTGTAATTCTCAACCAAGGAAAGTATACAGTTAAACGTCACAAGTGGTTAATTAGACAACTCCAAAAAGCCAACAAATTACGTCATCCGAGCATTCATGAACTCTGACAACAAGACACAAGCGATTTGATTCTGCGAAAAAAGCAGCACGCAGCTTTTTTTTGCTTTCTTTTTTTTTTTTGCATGGTATACGCAGGATTTTAAACCCAGGTTTAAGCATTTGCACCCAGTTACTACCCCCCCCCCCCCGAGGTGTTTTAATATCCTTCTGTAGCGTTCATAAGAGGCTCGGATGGAACACCTCTTTTTGACGTAGATAACTAATCAGTGGACAAAAAAGTCGCTAGAGGACGCACGTCATGAATGCGCCTAAAGCCCCTGGCTTTAATGCGGCCAGCCAAAACCTGACATGCACAATCATTTGTATTAATCTTGTAAGTCAATTTAAGAAAACTTCACTCACGATATGGATTCAGAAAAAGTCCCGACGTGTGCGCATCCCCCATACCCTGCCGTCGAATCACAGGTGTTTTCGAACCATTAGCTTTTGTATGAATGTGATGTAGTCTTCTAGCGTGACGTCAAAGGCGGCCGTAAAAATTGCATTGTAATTACACTTCTTTAACATTGTGACAAGTATTATTCCTGATGGTAAAGAATATACACACCACAATTCTACTTAGAATGAGATTGTTCTCACAATAAAGCACCGCATGTTACATTGAATGCTTACACAACACATTTAAAAACTCATTTCATTCATTCTTTAATTCTACAGAGACGTCGCTGTCTGATAGGTTGAAATTAAAGACATACTTCTATTCTTCGCCATCCATAGTTCAATTAGTAACTTCAAGCCAACTTCTGAATATTCCTTCAAAAGAAGTGGATCACCAAAACGTGGATACTCCACATTAGTTTATTCTTACTAACACTATACCTCGACATACACTTATACTGTCGATACCGTGGATAGCTGCGACATTCTAATAGGCAGCTGAATACAAGCAAATCACAAAGCCCTTGAATGAGAGCTGGCAGTATCTATGGGCATGTCCCAACTATCATGCACTGTTTTTTACCAAACACGGATCATTATACGTGAATAAGACCAAGTGCATGTCATTTAAATTACTTGTTTGAGAACCCGCCAGTGATTCTGTCACTTCTGACATATTTCATTTGGAGTAATTATCTACTAATTGTTGTTCTAAATGGAAAGGTGTCAATCATCCCGTTGTAAAGAATTGTAGAACCCGTGAAAATGAGGCGTTTCCACCACGGTACAAATAGCGTGTTTACTTTTTTCCTGCAAATAGGGAAACCCGCGAAATATGAAAAGTACCATGTGATTGCGGAAATTAAATGCCATTTCGTAATCAATGAAAGCCCTATAGAGAGGTTTGTTATATTCCGCAGATTTCTCAATAACATAGTTGACAACAAGTATGCGATCCCTTGTAGAATACCCCTTTCTGAAACCAGCCTGTTCTCCCGGTTGATTAAGTGTCGCCATGATTCCATTGGAAACTGCCTTGGAGAATACTTTCTACAATACTGAAAGCAAACTACTTGCCCCTAATAGGCTTATATTTCTTGAATTTCTCACCATCTCCCACCTTAGGAATTGATACAATATTGACATTCTTCCAGCTCTCTGGTCGTGAGGCATTGGTAATAATGGGCCGCAAGTTTTTCAGATATTATATCGCCTCCATCCTTGATTAAATCGACTGTTATTCTATATTCTCCAGCAGCTTTTCCCTTGGTCATGATTTGCAAGGCCCTTCTAACTTCATCCCTAGTTACAGAAGGAGCCTCTGTACCCTGTTCACCACTCTTCGAATGAAAGTAGCTTGGTTACTCTGGGAACTGTACAGGTCAGTATAGAATTCTGCTTTTACTATGTCATCGAAATTGCTGATGATATTACACTGCTTATCTTTCAGTGCATACATTTTGCCTTGTCCAATGCCAAGTTTTCTTCTCACTGATTTCATGCTGCATTCATATTTTACAGCTTCCTCAATCTTTTCCACGTTATAATTTCGGATATTGCTTACTTCCTTTTCGTTGATCAGTTTCGACAGTTCAGTGAATTCTATCTGATCTCTTGAGTTGGACATTTTCATGTTTTGTCGTTTCTTTATTAGGTCCTTTGTTTCTAGGGAGAGCTTACCTACTTGTTGTCATGGTGCCTTACCTCCCACTTCAATTGCTGCTTCTGAGATCAGCCTAGTTACGGTTTCATTCATTACCTCTATGTTGTCTTCATCTTCCTGTTCTAAAGCTGCATATTTGTTTGCGAGCACCAGCCTGAATTTGTCTGCTTTTACCCTTACTGCGTCTAGGTTGGCCTGTTTCTTCTTGCCTAATTTTATTATTTCTCTCTTCAAATTGAGAAAAATCCTAGACCTCACTAACATATATGGTCACTGCACTTTACCCTACCTAACACTTCTACATCGTGCACTATGCTGAGATCGGCAGAGAGCACAAAATCTATTTCATTCCTTGTTTCTCTATTACAGGGCTCTTCAAGGTACACTTCCTGATGCTGCGCTTTTTGAAGAAGGTATTTATTATTCGGAGCATATTCCTTTCCGCGAATTCTACCAACATCTCTCCTCTAGCGTTCCTCGAATCGATGCCGTAGTTCGCAATTGCTGCTCACCAGCCTGCTTTATCCCCACTTTTACATTGAATTCGCCATTACTACAGTATACTGAGTTTTTACCTTTGTCATAGCTAATTCAACATCTTTATAAAACTGTTCTATTTCTTCATCATCGTGACTATAGAGGTTGGGACGAAGGCTTGTACATACCTTCATTAAAGATTAATTAAATTATGGGGTTTTACGTGCCATAACCACGATCTCATTAGGAGACACGCCGTAGTGAGGGAATCCGAAAATTTGGACCATCTGGGGTTCTTTAACGTACAGTGCACCTAAATCTAAGTACACGGGTGTTTTCGCATTTCGCCCCCATCGAAATGCAGCCACCGTGGCTGGGATTCGATCCCGCGACCTCGTGCTCAGCAACCCAACATCATCACTGCAGATTCGCAGAAACATACAGGATCATGCGTCAAATATAGCGGAAGGCATAGAGGTGTACTAAGCTCGGATATAACGAAGCCCATGGAAATAACTTGGCTACAGCGAAGTATAGCGTTTGGTGAAGTGTTTGCAAATGTAAGTACATTTCGGGTAATTAGACCATGGGGACCTAATTTATTTGTTTACAAATATCTTATAGGATTCAACAGAGGACATTGTGTAAGGGGGGTCAAGTACAAAAGTCTATACAATTAGGATGACAATCAAAACAGATAACTGCAAGATAGAGGTAAGTACAAAACTAGTGGTCCACATATATAAGGTTGCGAGATATTGCAATTCGGGATAAATAATATGAAGTACAAGATGACAACTACGCATCATGGAACACAATGGAAATGCACAATAAGCAAAAAAAAGTTGTCTGAATCAAGAGAACAAACCGACGTGCTGAGTGTTCTCAATTAAGTGTTTGAGCAGGTGTTCGCGAATGATGTCGTGATTTCTCTGCAGGGCGATGCAGTCCGGAAAATCGTTCCACAGGCGGATACGCCCGGTAGTAGGTGACGAGAAGTTAAAAGCATGTGTA
>NC_051163.1:719951-769710 GCF_013339745.2 Dermacentor silvarum | reverse complement strand
TTCGGCAAGCTGGTTTTTGCAGGTACGATACCCGCCTGCGTGCCTCCTTGAAATTATGTTTTCTTTTACTTTGATCGTGACTATTTCTTTCTCTTTTTTCCAACGGGCATGACGCGATATGCGGCATGCTCGCCATCACAGTTGACACAGTGTGGAGTGTTTTCGCACGTTTCAGAGGCATGGTCACCGGAACTACATTTAGCACATGTTTGTCGCCTCGGCAGTTCTGAGAACTGTGGCCGAACGCTGGCATTTGAAGCAACGAGAGGATTTGGTACATAGGGTCTGACCCGTAGCTTGATGTATCCGGCCTCGATGGATTCGGGCGAACTCTCGATTAAAGGTAATATCAGGTGCCTGGTCTGGATTTCCTTGCCGTCGCACCTCCTCTTAATTCGTTTAACATTGATTACATTCTGCTCACTGAAACCTCTTGGAGTCAGCCCTCCCACTCAGCTGCAACAGTCATCACCTGATACAACGCCACGGTTGTATTCATGGTACGGTGCTGGGTTACGGTTACTTGAGCCTCTCCCCATGATACTAGGTGGGAAGTTTCTCGTACTGTTTGAGATCACGGAGCTCCAAGAGGAGATCCCTGCTTGCCATCCTGGATGCTTTATAGCCTTGTCCAAAAATATCCGTCAAAGACTTTGAGACAAGGAAAGATGAAATTGTTCGTACTGATGTATCCGACTTTGAGAATGAATAACATGAAAGCGGGGGAAGTTATGCGTTTGGCGTCCCAAAATTGGAAAACATCTTCGGTGCGCCCTCTTTTCTGTGACGGCGATCATGGAGTGGGGGGAAAGGTTCGCCATAAGTATTGGTGCATTTTATTGCGATAGCAATTATATGGACACTCAAAGCAGATTTCTGCCGTCGCCGTCGCCGTGAGTTCCGTATGACGTCAATGAGATGAATCGGCGCCGCGCGCCGAGCGCTGTATGTGCGAGTGAAAGAGCGCGAGGGGGGGGGGATTTTACGGGGAAGAACGGCGCAACAAACGCGCGCTGCCGCCCTCTCCCTTAAGGGCTACAGATAGTAGTCGTCTCTTTCCTCCTTTACAATCACCATATATGTAGAGCAAACGCCCTTCTTCCGACGCGCGAGAGGCCGTGAGGGGGAGGAGGAGGGAAGGGAGGCGACGTTTAGCTGCGGCACCAAGTGCCATTTATATCAGAGGCTCCGCAACAGTCACCAACGCCGCACGCATTTTGACGACGCGGACAAAACGCCGACGGCGTCGATAAAAGTTCTGCTGTTGCGGTGTTGCTGGTGCATGTCTGCATGTCCAAGTTTATAGCTGATAAAGCTAATATCATTTACTCCGTATAGCTCTCTACAAATTTGCTATCGCAATTGATGCTTCGCCTTTCAGGTGAAACTGCGACAACTTTTTCGGCAGCAACGCCAGCCACCCACCATGGAGCCCGAGGGACGCTGCAGAAACTGGAAAAGCCAGGTCCTGCAAACGCCAGCTGTACGCCACTACTATAACCAATATGGAGTATCCAAGGCTAGCTACCCACACAGGTTAACCCTAGCTGCCTGGGAAACGGAAGTAAAAGGAAAGTGGAAAATAGACAGGATAGATTGAAAGTGAGATAGAAAGACGAAGATTTAAGAGGAGGACAGGAAAAGGCAACTGCCGATTTCCCCTGGGTGGGTCAGCCCAGGGTGCCGTCTATGTGAAGCAGAGGCCGAAGGGGTGTGTTGCCTCCGCCGGGGGGCCTTAAAGGTCCGAACACCCGGCATCGCTCCACCCCCAGGATCCCCCTTTCCCCAAACACGTCTAAGCCACGCACGCTACACGCGGGAGCGTCCACCCTCATGTGCTCGGTCCGTGGTGTAGCAACACACCAAACGCCTGCTACGCAGACGCCCCTGCGGGTGGTATTCGATGTGCGCTAACACTGTCGACACCACGCTCGATAGCACAGAGCTGTGCCTATTGAACAGTAGCTCGAGCTCGCACAGACGGTTCGGGGTAGGCTAGGCGCCGAAGCGTAATGCTGAGCGCCTGGTTGCCTGAAAACGGACGCGCTGCGCGCTGACGACCTCTTCCGGAATCTGAAGAGTTGATACTAGGTCACGGAAGTCGATCTTCTCAAACCGAAACATGCGGTAGAACACAGTCGTTGTCCATCGTCTCCACGTCTAGAAACCGTGCTCGTTCAAGGTGCGCCGTGGCGCTGGCTCCGGTTGGCAAAAGACAAGATCGTCAAATTTCTCTACGCGACAGGGCGTGCAATAGCAAGTCGTCGCTAAGGCCGCTTGTAGTTTGACATTTGCACTTGAACTCCTCTGTGCCGTGTTCAATCAGAAAAAAACGTCTTAAATAAACTGAACCTAGATTGGCTGCAGAAGCCTAACAGTGTAAACCTAACATGTTCAGCGAACCGTTGCAGTCGCGTTGAGTGAGGATAGAGTCAGCCGTAATCACGGACGCATGCACGCACCCATAAAACATATCAGGCCTATCACAGCAAAACGAAATACCGCTATTCACAGGTTTATGGTTACTTCTAAAACAAACTAAAAAAATTATAAGAAACATAACTATTTTGTTCTCGGCAACGTAGCTGCTTTAGTTTTCAAGGTCTGAATATAAGCCACTATCATCATCGTCTATTACCGTTCCGTATCGAACAACCGCGCGGTAAACCGTTTTGGGTCGTCGCGGTACGGTAAGACGGAACGTAATAACCGTCCGTATACCGCACTTACCGTGCGGTAACTTGGCACTGCTAAAACTCTCTATATTATCAGTGGCGCACCGACGGGGGGGGGATTCGGGGGTTGTAACCCCCCCCTGAGGCCGACCTAACCCCCCCTTTTGTTTAACCCCTTTCTTTCCTTGCGCATTCGAGTACTGCAACTAAGATGTAAGACGCGCGATCGCCTGTACACTCGCAAAAAGCGCATTTTTTGACAATTTCCCGTGAAGAAATCGAAATTAGTGCTGTTTAGATGGTATTGGCAAACTGTCAACCCCCCCCCCCCCCCCCTGGCCGAAATCCTGGGTGCGCTACTGAATATTATATATTGCGATAGCAATTATACGGACACTCCAAGCGAACTTCTGCCGTGGTCGTGGACGTCGTTTTGAGGTTCCCTATAAAGTCCAAACACGGTAATATCGTCGCCTGGTGCCGGCGGTGCGCTGCGTGTGCGAGTGCAAGCTTGCGAGGGTGTGCTGACACTTGCTGCTCAATCTCGCGCACGCGTGGGAAAGGCGGGGCGGAAGCGCGCTGCTTCTGTCACGCGTCAGGTAAGGGAGGGGGGAGAGGCGAGGGTCGTTTGCTCCGGCGGCGGCCGCGTGGGTGTTGTATCTCGAAAGCGATCTGCGACGTGGAAAAAGTGCGCGCCCGCGCGGGCCTCCTCTTCAAGGCGATTTGCGACGTCAACAATATCAACTAGAGCTGGTAACTTCGTATGCGCTGTGTTTCGACGTTTCGTTCGCTTTGAAGCGAGAGGCGGCACGAAGGTCAATTCGCTCGCTGCTATAGGTGCGCCTCCTTACTTCAGCGTTCTGACAGCGAGTTTCCGCGGTCATCGAGCGAGATGCGTTCATGATGGCCTGTGCGCGCGTGACCATAATGCTTGTCTATTTAGTTAGTAGGTGACTGTTTACAAGTTTATACGGCCCAATAAAATAGTATTCTTGCTTCTTATAGCTGTCTACTAATTTGCTATCGTAATCGAAGCTTCGCCTTTCGGGCGAAACTGCGACATTTTCTTTAATACGCCAGGGAATATGTATGGGCTGGAGCGCTGATGGCAGACATATCCAATAATAACCGGCAAATTTTGCCATGACTTCCACTGAGTGAAGACGCTTAATACCGTGTGATTTGCTACACCTTCGCTGGTCATCCGCCTTTAGAGGGTGAATGGCTCCTCATTTTCTTCCTGCTTCCCTCTTAAACGGACACTTACAGGCTCCATATATTAACAGGCAGAGCGGAAGAGGGACTAGCCAAGTTAGCACAGAGCAACAGACACGCACGCTCGCATACATGGAGAAAAAAGCGAAGATGCAATTATAGATACCGCTTTGTTTTCCTTTTGTTTCTCTTTCTCTCTCCCGAGCATAGCGCGCGACGCAACGCGAGGTGGTTGCTAGGCAACGCAGTGGCAGCAGCTGCGGCGTCACTGGTTGCCATGGCTATAGAGCGGCTGGCTTTTCGTGAAACGCGCACGTTTTACGGCTGGCTTAAATCGCTTTGCGCTTTTAAAAACGCGCATAGAGATGGGCGGCGTGCATAATGTCTTCAGAGTTCTTCGGAATGCAATGTCGCATATAAAGCACAGTGCATCTTCTGCAGAGGGTCAGTCTGTCGCCACATGCTAGTATGGCTAGAGTCCCGGATGATCAAAGACGCTCTATTTTTGACCTTTCACTAAAGGTTATTCCCAGCGATATATCGGCTCTAGAATGTGATTTGCAGGTTCTTTATTTCCTTCTGTTATTAGGCTTAATTCCTGCACATTGTATAAGAAAAAAAATTACGACAGAAACCATCTTGCTATGAGTGTCAACGCTAATACGTAAGAACTAAATCTATATAGCGACTCAACGCATTGCCATCTTCGGAACGAAGTATGTGTGAGGCGCGTGCTGCAGCAGGACTCCTCTATCGCGTTTCCGTAAGAACGCTTGGTTTCATCTATCACTGCCGCCGCGAAGCCAGCGCGTGGCGTCCGAAATGCACAAAAGTAACATCCATACACACATAGGACCCGTAAAATGCGTCAAGCACCCTAAGCAACAAATTAAAAGGAAAGCGCGCAGGTCTTCATTTGCTGAAGCACCACAACAGCTAGATTGCGTCTGATCCGTTTGCTTACAAACTTAGCCTGTGTGCCGCTGGCGGGGCTTGGGAGAACCAGCTGGCCAGATTACTTTGTTGCTGCGTTCGACGTTGCAGCGCTAGCAGCAAGCCGTGTTTTTCTCAACAGAAACTTTCTCGTTTGCGCGGCACTATACCCTTAACACCTATTCCCACCCCAAGTCTCTCCTGCCCAAATGCCACGCACGCTATTCTGCCGAGATTCGACTCTGCAGCCTTAATCATAGTGACACCGTGTCGAACAGCCTCCACTATATTGACGATATCCAGGGCTAGTTCGCCGTGCAGCTAATTATGCTCTTCACAGAAAGACGCGAAGTACAGCTGCATGTAATCACGGTTTCACCGGTAGTGGGTTCACCATATATACCACAAGGTGTTTGAACCCGCCACCTCCCAGCTTCGAAGGAACACGCGTTCTTCGCATCTCGTCACGAAGCTGGTGATCGAATCATAGTTTGCGGTGGTATATGTATCTGTAGATGGCGTCCTTGCATCGTAGATACCGCAAACAGGAATACGGCCGTGGAAGTGATAGGGCAATTTTGATCACGGGCATCGCGCTGCTGTGCTCAGGGAACCGAGTTCCAAAGCTATCGTGGGCCAACTTCGATCAGAGGCATCTGAAATTGCATGTGCCGTTTTCCCGCCAACTTGGATCACTCCACTAGTCTACTGGTTTAGTGGTTCACAACGTGGCGCAGCTGTGATCAGGGAACCGGAAAGCAATCGCCGGGCCAACTTGGATCACCGGCATCTGAAATTGCATGTGCCGTTTCCCGCCAACTTGGATCACTCCATAGTCTATGGTTTAGTGGTTCACAACGTGCGCAGCTGTGATCAGGGAACCGGAAAGCAATCGCCGGCCAACTTGGATCACCGGCATCTGAAATTGCATGTGCCGTTTTCCCGCCAACTTGGATCACTCCATAGTCTATGGTTTAGTGGTTCACAACGTGGCGCAGCTGTGATCAGGGAACCGGAAAGCAATCGCCGGGCCAACTTGGATCACCGGCATCTGAAATTGCATGTGCCGTTTTCCCGCCAACTTGGATCACTCCATACTCTATGCTTTAGTGGTTCTCAGCAAGGCGCAGCTGTGATCAGGGAACCGGAAAGCAATCGTCGGGCCAACTTGGATCACGGGTATCTGACATTGTACATGTGCCATTCTTTTAGCCAACTTATGTTACTGGGTAATGTGCTACTACTTGCGTATATGGCGCCGTTCAATGAACCTCGTTCTTGCCAACCTGGATTACTGGGTACGTAAGCTAGTCATGTGACACACTTCCATGAACCTCTTTCACGCTAATTTGGGTCACCGGGTATGTGCAACTGTGTGTGCCGCGCTGTTAATTTGGGCATTGAGTCCTGTCACACATTAGCCGTCCACAGAGACTACGTTTCTTTGATCTTTTGTACGTTTTGCTTTCAGCAACAATTTTTGTATTCCCCCGTCGCGTCACTCAACGCACCTCGAATTCAGCGCTCGTGTTTCGCTGCCCGCAATGCGCGCCGAGCACTCGGCTGTTTCCCAGTTCTAAAATTGGTCAGGGAGAGTGCATGTGTCTGGGTGCAGCTTCTTTTTTCAGCCGCAGGAACTCATTTAGGCGGTTGATATCCTCTACAATTCCGCGCGTTCGCTGTCGCACCATTTGACAGGTGATTGGAATCTATAGCCTCTAGAAAACAAGCATGTTGGGCCAGAATGCCGAGCCCATAATTTCATCAGCAACTCATTTTATTAAAATGATCGTTCAAGCCAAACATCTATACGAACAAATCGAATTTCGTCCAGATTTGTATTCTGTATTGGTAAGGTGCTTACCCTTACCACCATTTTAGTGTTTCTTGCGAAATTGACCGTGACCTGAGCAGCGCGTTTAAAGATTGAAGAGGAACTCTATGGTGCTCCGTGGTTGCGTCTTCGTCGCCGTGCAACTAGAGGAGACTTCATAGCTCGTTTATCTGTTTGTTTACCACGGGAATTATAGTGCTGAAGTAAACACCATAAAAGAAAAACAAAATTAAGTCTTGGGTATAGTTCAGATGGCAGAGCGCTCGCTTAGCATGCGAGAGGTACTGGGTTCGATACCCTGGAGCACATTTTTGCAGCATGGAAAACAAGAATAAATCACTAAATTGTGGAGTTTAACAGCCCTAAACTGGATATTTGGTTGTGAGCGAACAATTTAGTGGACGGTTGCGGAAACATTCTGACCAGCTGGTTTGTGGAATGTGCATTCCGCCCCATCGGAATGCGGCCGCGGCAGGGATCGTACCCGCGACCTTGCGCTCAAGAGCGTAAAGCCCCAACCAGACGTACGCGTTGGAAAGCGTCCGCACGCTGCGCACCGCGCCTGGCCGCGTACGGCGTCAGGCACAGAGACTGTCGCGTGTCGATGCGCTGCGGGGTGGACACTGTTGTGAATTCCGAGGGTCCAAGCGGCCACGAATGTTCCATGGGTGGTGTCGTGACATCTGCCGGGAGAAGGAGAGGTCCAGAGAGTTGAGAAAAGCGTTTCATATACATATTTACATATTTTAAAACAAGGGGCTCCATGTTTATCGGAGCTTACTACATGCTAATGTCTTTGCATGTCCGAGCGTTTACATGGTCGATCGTCTTTCGCAACTCTCAAGCTCCGCATTTTATGCAGTTATTTTCCCCCTTTCTCTCGATGAGGGAATTCACTGCAGTTCTTCTTGGCCAATCACAAACTTTGACCAGTTTGCAATATCCCACCCATGATGTGGCATCTTTCCGCCGGGACTCCGCCTCCAATGTAGCTTGATCGCCCCCGCACACCGGGCAACGGGTGGAAACTTGGAAATCAAACGTCTAGGTGGTTCCCACGGGCACGGCCGCTGGATAAAAAACGGCCGTGCCACGGGAAAGCTTGACGTTGGCCCCTTGCATGTATTATTGGCCTCTTCGTGACGGTGAGTGTGACAGGGTCCGGAGACAGTATCCTTCGCGGAAGCCACCGTTTCCAGGGAAGGCGGCGGCTGTTGGCGTCTCGGAAGGGGGCTCCTGGCTTGCGCGTCACTGTCGGCGCCGGGCCTCGTCGTAGTTAGTCCGGGCGGACGCTGGTGCTTCCCGGAAACACCCCAAAAGCGACGTTGTCATTGTAGCGCCGCACAAAGCCGATGACTCAGTGCAGCCTGGGTCCCAGAACTCGTCTAGCCCATCAGCTCTGTGCGGTCGAAGAGCCGGAGATACACGAGACATAATTGCTCATTCATTCGCCCCAGGTGACGCTGAATTAGTCGCCAGCTCCTTGGCCTCGAGAAAACGACGACGCATGAACAGCACTCCACAACTGCATGTCTGCCGATGAAGCATTCTTTGGCCCGAGGGACGGCCAGGCATAACAGCACCTTCGACTGCTAGGAAATTTACGCCCGCGCCGGAAGCTGCCACCTGCGTCGCCCTCGCGACGCTCCTCACGTGACCACAGAACACCTATGACAGTGACCACGACGAACCAGCGCGACTTCCGGAACGACTCTTCGCACGGCGTGCAGGCAAGCCCGGGCAAGCTGCATGCGTTGTGTTCGGCGTTCCGCGTCTGGTTTGGTAGGTGATCATGGGAGCCGCTGAAGTGTTCAGCCGTAGTGGCTGCATTAGTAATGATATATATTGATCTCCGAAGTACAGCGCCGGCCACCACTGTGGATGGCTTCACACAAGCAACACAAGGACCGCAATATGAAAACGGCAGTGTGGAGAGAAGTAGCGGCCTCCGTCCTGCCAAATATCAACGGCGAATGTAAGCACGAGATTTTGCAGCTTGTTGTCAGCCTTCCACGTAAATAATCGTGTTCTAATCAGTCTTGCATTTGTCTGTGCAGTGGCACCGGAGTTGGTCAAAAAGCGTTGGAAATCGCTGCGCGACACATTTCGTCGATATTTTAGCGGCCACATGCAGTCACAAACGAGCGGCGCCGACGACGTCCTGAGTCTGTCGACACGGACTGGCCGCTTTTTGAGCTATTTCTGTTTTTAAATGACCGAATGGTGACGAGGCCGTAAGTTTGTGACATTGTTGTTATCGCGAACGTCTTGCTGGCAAAATGGCAACCCACCTTGATTTAGCCGATGTAGTGAGATGAATTATATTTAGCCTATGTCAGTGAGATGAGCTAAGTTGCTTGTTTACTTCCACAAAGGCGATTTAATTTACCCCATCCTAGAGCTAGATAACACGTCTTTCGTCAGCTCATAATTTTTAGGCATTCTTACTTGGTCTGGCCTACTGCTATGAACAATGGAACTGAAAAGAGAAATGTAACGAATCTCAGTGCTACAAATGCATTTTGCGCCAAGAGCCGCGGACACGTAGAGCCATCCTGTCTTTGGATATGCACCAGTGGTGTAGCCAGGAATTACTATAGGGGAAGAGGGGCTTCGCAATTGATCAGCACGTGCTCGGTGTTCCTTCAGCCCCCTTCTTGACTATGCACGCCTGCTATGGGCCTCTTGCGCTGGAGATTGAGGTATAGTAGCGGCGCCTGGTGGCGGCGAGAAAAGTTATCTGGGTAGTACCAGCTTGGGTAGTATTGAGCCCTGGCTGTGGCGAAGCACGTTTCTAGCCCGAGTTTTGCGTTGATTTGCACTCTTTTCTGCCCTCTTGCGAGTGCGAAAAGCCTCGTACACTTCTCACAGACCATGCCGATCACGCTGCGAGCTGGCCGCAGCCTAGTTTTACGAAAACGGACTCTCCGTGTGCCGTTGGACGTAATGCTGGAAGCAGAAGGAATCGGCGATGCTGATCCAGAGAGACCTAGCTCAGCCTCGAAAAAGGGTCACCGTCGTTACTGCTGCGTCGTGGGCTGCCACGATCCAAGAAGGCCTGAATACCAACATCAGATTCTACCATTTTCCTTCAAGGCCTCACGCAGCGGAGCGTCGGGCGCACTGGATAACTTCACAATCCCACTACGAGCAGCACAGGTTCGAGAGTTAAATGTGCTCATCCTTGACCTCAAGCCAACACGTTAACGCAGCGCCAGAAAGGCAGTATTGAGTACAGCACATCGATGTTCGATCGCTGTCATTAAGAGCTACATCAAGCGAGCAGCGCACAAGCTCGATTCGCACGTAAGTTACTGAGAGCTCGTATGCAGTGCATCAGTTATTTATCAGTTTCTAAAGGGACAGATCGTCACTACTACAGCGCAGCCATAACTACTTGTCTAGCGGCATGCAGTCAACAAAGATTGCAGGAGGCCCGCCGTTTCGCGGCATGCTGAAAGACCGCTGCCGTCGCGGCGCGTACAGTCGTGCGCTCGACGAGTTCAGTACACATGACGTCTGCTTATCGCTGCTGTGAATTCGTTTATAGCAAGCATTACTTCGCGTTTGTGTGCCTGAATACAGCAGCGTGCAAACCTTACATGAAGTTCAACTTCGTACGCGACTCGCATCACTTGCGACTGACACCGCGCTAAAACTTCGCTGCTTATTTCTTGAACGGCGTACACGTATTCGGCTTTGCATAATTTCTTGCCTTTACGCAGAGTGCCACCCCTCAAAAAGCCTTCGGCGCCCGATATTCGCTGCAGGCCGTGGTACAACAGAACCGAAAGTGGCGGGTTCATATTGTAAACGTGCTTTCGGAAGCAGAAGACCGAGCTTGGTACTACCCAGTTCAGGACAGAGGGCGCTCTTTAGCACCATTTTCGCAGCGCCCTCTGGGCAAAGAGGAGGCCCATACGCACGCCTGCTCACAAAAGTAACTGAAATGAGGGGGAAAAGTTGGAAATTTCACCGTCTATGCAATGTGCAATATACAGGTGGCCTTCATTGTAGATAGCACATGCCTAGGCCGTTAAGTATGTAGTTTTTGGAGTTGCCACAGTGCGATTGCACTTGTGAGCAATTAATGCTAAGATTTTTCGCAACACCATATGGTGCCGCTTATATCGCAGTCATTACATAAAATCAGGAATAAGATGTGCACGGTAGAGTTGCACGGTAAGGGCTCGAATGATTGTATATGGCAAATGATATGATTGAAGTTGCAACAAATTGATTGACTTGCATGTTATTCCATGCCACCAATTCCAACTGAAGTTATTGCACACCAAACATGGGCTTCCAAGTGTAAAAATCTGGCTTCACGGGTTAGAGCTTGCTAGGGATGGCTTCATGCATGCTTGTCGAATTGCTCTTACCTAAAAAGCTACTTCTAGTGGTGCACTTGTACTGCCATTACACATTTTAAAATATACATGTTATTTAAACAGGGAATGCACTGATGTGCACGTAGGAAACATTTTGATGCACCTTTGCTTATGGTCTTTTTCTTTTGTATTTCTCACTTATGCGAAATACATGGTAATACAGATGACAGTAGTGAATATCAACTTTTTAAAATTATGAAAGTGCTAGCCTTGTTCACAACAGTGTTACAATGTGTGGGGCTATAACAATAATGAATAGTGAGAAAAACGCTGTGAAACGGTTTCACTTTGTATTATTTACATCTTACAAAACTTCTCAAAATAGAAAACATGCACTTTTTTTCTTATGTGCAGCACTTCAGGTAATTATGTACTGCCTGAGAGCCCAAGGTCAGGACAGGTGAGCAAGCAGCTGAACGAGAAAGCGGATGCAACCCAGCAGCATAGCAATGCTTCAGAAATTTTAATCGGCTTTGCCCAGTTTCAAGCGCAGGACTTTGACGCAGATATCTGACATTTCCGGCTTCGTGTCAGCATCCCAAGGTATCGTCACCAGCCTCGGTGTCATCCCTGGCACCAGCCTCAACGTCGTCAACAGTGCCAACAGCCGCTGCCTCAAGTCAACAGGGAGCTGCAGCAAGTTGCCAGGAGCCTGCTGCAAAAGTAGAGTGCAAAAAAAAGAGGACAAGTGGAGATGTGATCGTGAACGAAATGGGACAGCTGTGAAAAACACTACAGGCCTGCCCTTTAGAAGATGAGTGTTATCATATGGCACTGAATATCACACGATTCCAGAGAAAACTGCCAGAAGAGATACACCTCGATTTTCAAAATGAGTTGTTTAACTATAAAGAAATATGCAGAGTGATGAAGGGTGTGTTGCACTTTTCTTAACGCGGAAGTGTTTTAAGCCGGGCTTCACCGCCAATTCTCGCTTGTACGAGCATCACGGAAATGACGGCATGAAGCAGCCCAGTTTTTTAGCACCCCGCGAGATGGCACCGTTCTGCCATTCTCTGTGCTTTGTGCTCTGACAATCTGCGGTAACAACACAGTTTCACCGCATGGATTGTCTTCCACAGTGGGTTAGTCCATGATGTCTGGTTACCGCCGACTGCTTCGCTTACAGTGGTGCCAAATAAAGATGCTGTTAGAAAGGTTACGGCGCTAAGCAGACGAAGACGTAGTAAGACGCAATCGACATATATGGACACCAACTTCTGTTTATTGATCAGAAACCATTCGATTTTATACATGAAACTCAAGTGCAAAGTAATCACGTAGAGATAGACTAACAAACGTGGAAGGGGCTAACACAGCTCGTGAGCCAGTGATCTGAACTGAATTATCCTGGCAGGCACATTCCACGAAACAGACAAGCAGCTATTTGATGTCTAAAAGATTTCTTGAACGGATAATTCAAAAGTGTAATAGCTGTCCTGGTCAAGACATTTTCTAGCCGTAGACGTCTACAGGTACTTCAGTAAGTTCTGCTAACGTTACGCTAAAAGTGGGCTAATGAACATCTCGACAAGAACAACTTCAAGAATTGTATTAGACGTTCCCAGAATTCTGTAATAATGGCTTCGGAAACATTATGCAAGCTTTATAATACATCTTGAGCAAGAACAAGTTAATAATTTTATTAGATGTTCCCAGAATTCTGTTACAATTAAATAACAGAATTCTGGGGACGTCTAAGAAAATTCTTAATTAAGCTATAAAAGCCTGCATAATGTTTCCGAAGCCATAACGTATAATGGCTTCAGAAACAATAAGCAGGCTTTTATAGCTGTCTTTAAAACAGCATTTATAGATTGTCATCCTACAGGGATGTGGTAAGCAAAATTAATAGCCACTTCTTCAGCATACCATGCATCCGTATGCTAGCTTCATAGTACATATGTTACTATATAGCACTGAAAAATACATGAAGCATTACATTATAATATTTACAAAACTTCAATAAAATTGTTAACATATATCAAATGTGCATACACATCCAAAGAAAATGTGCATAACATGCAGAAAAAAATATCTGACCTCGTGAGAAAGCGGCTTTATCGACTAAAAAATTAAAGGACATGCAGATTGATTTTACCAAAATTTTTAATACAGTAGACAAGGTGGCCACATAAATAAGACGTAGCTGCAGTAACCACAGCAATCCAGGTCCCTTCTCTCTTGGTAAAAACTATATACCACTGGCTTTTCACCCACGAAGTTGTGAGAGAATCGTTTGCTCTTGTCAAATAAAAAAAGCTAGTGTTGAGTGAAATTAAACTGGCAACTGGTTTGATCGACACACGACTTGCAGTATAGCAGGTCATTAGCAGTTAGATGGCCCAATTATTTGCAAACAAATCTCTTACAAGAGTATGCTACTTTTATTTAAGTAGTGGTGTTGGATGGGTTGTAGCAACAGGCGGGCTTAGCCTGACAATCAAGGCCGGCAAACTGCTCTTTCCATGTGTCTCTTACAATATCACTGCGGTATTGTACCACATGTTAATAAAACCATTCTCTTCCTAAAGGAGCCCTAAACACTAGAATGGCCTCACTATTAAAGGACGTCGTCCCACAGATCTCATGCCGCAAAAACGGTTTTCCAATCCTCCAACTATGAGTTACCACACCAATGCAAGACAATTTTCCTGCCTGCTAGCGGGGGTATTATGCTGGAAGCTACACAGAGGAGCTTAAAGCGGGCAAGCTGGCTTTAGCAATAAGTTTGCAGTCCCGGTATACTACGCAATGCAGCACGCTACAAGCTGCCATCTTGCAAAAAAAGGCCACGCGCAGCTACAATAGCGGTTCTGTAATCATTAAACCAATTATGTGAAACTCCAGCTTTACCTCACAGATCACAAAATTGCGAACGTTTAGTATTCCGCAGAGTTGCATACCGTGCATGCTTTCCAATATATTCGAGTCTAAATTCGTGCCAGCACGGGCCGCCAAAACAAAAGTGGCGTGCAAGTTGGCCGTGGCGGCCGAATTTCGATGGAGGCATTTATTTTAAATGCAAAAACGATGCGTGTGCTTGCGTTGTAGTGCAGGTTAAAGAACCCCAGGTGGTCAAAATTATTCCCGAGCCCTCCACTACAGCGTGCCTTATAATCAGAACTGGTTTTGGCACGGAAAACCCCAGAAAGAAGAAAAAGGCGTGCAAGTTGTAGCAGGCAAACGTATGCGTACCGTATGGAACTGCGCAGTATCTGCAGGCGCTGGTCAAGGCTTGAACGGGAGCAAAATACTTGGGAAGAAAACCATGAGCACTGGCGAGCGGACGCTTGCGAGCCTAAGCACAGCCCTTTGAATCGCTCGCGGAAACGTCAGCTCGCCCCCCTGGTGCGGTCCAAGAGCAGATAGCAGTTCGCTCAAACGGAGCGCACGTTTGCGACCGCGCGCGGCCAGATCTGTCGGTGACGATAGCTGGTATCGCAATTCCGCCTTCTTCACCGCTTGTTCACGCAAAGGGAAAGAAGCCACGGCTCTGATAAGGACGCTGGACGGGCTCGCACGTGTGCGCCCGGCCCGTTTTATTATTCTTTTTTTTCATAAACTTTGATTGTCGTGATCACAGACTCATCGAGTGAAAAAAATCGGAATGAATCAAATACCCCGCAGGCCTTTTCTGCTTGTTCACCCAAAGGGGGGAACCAGCGAAAGGCTATATGATGCGACGTTAAGGATTGCATATGCCTTGGTAAAGTCGCACGGAATGTAACGTTGCGCGTCGGGTACGCACATTTTAAATCTTTTTCACTTTCATGCGCCGGCCCAAGCATGTTGCACATTTTCCGACTAAAACATCTAAAATGTTCCCGAGTTATACGCTCTCAAGACGTTCACCAAAGTATACTCGGGTGACGCCAGAGATGGGCTGTTACCACAGCTGCAACAAAATAGCATATTTGATTAACTGTACTTCCTGCTACATAATGTTTCCAAGAACATCTGTTTAACGTCTTCGCGTAGACCAAGACGTGTATAGCCGTTTGTAGCTGTTTCGAGAAGTTTTTCAAGACGTCATGTGTTTCGTGGGATCGGAGCACGCATGCATTACTGGCGCAAACGAGTATCAAAGCAACAGATGCAGCGGCACGTTCTAATCTTGGCGGCGATTATAGGCTATCTTTCATGAATGACATTTCTTGTCACTTAATCTGGTGACGGCGTGCTCACACACAAATTTACTGCTCTTTTTATTACTTGATATTGTTACGTAGGAAGACGCAGACGAAAAGCTATATACAAGTATATTTACAAAGAAATGCGCCGCACTTGGCCAAGCAGCCACAGCCCGCAGTAGCCTCTAATCTTCGTCGTCGTCTTCACACTGCTCGCCTCTTCGTCAAGGCAAATACTGTTCCGTAGCACTACCCCCGGCGGCAAAAGCGCCGTCCGGAGCGATTAAAGGCGGACTCTGAAGCACTGTAGTAGGCCTTGAGCCTACTGACGTGCACGACATCACTAGATGCCAGAGGAGACGGCGAGGTCGAACTCACAGGTTCAATTTCATACGTCACAGGCGTCACCTGGCGCAGCACGCGGTAGGGCCCAGTGTATCGCGAAAGGAGCTTCTCTGAAAGCCCAATGTGACGAGAGGGCGACCACAGGAGCACGAGCGCACCAGGCGAAAACTGCACGTCACGGTGGCGGGCGTTGTACTGACGCTGCTGAGTGGTTTGCGAGGCCGTCAGTCGAGCACGGGCAAGCTGGCGTGCATGGTCGGCGAGGGCGATGGCGTCGCGCGCATACTCGCTTGTTGAGATCGCAGCAGGAGGAAGTGCCGTATCAAGGGGCAAGGTCGGTTCGCGACCGTACAGTAAATAAAATGGAGAAAATCCGGCGGTGTCGTGCCGGGAAAAATTGTACGCAAATGTGACGTAAGGAAGGGCAATGTCCCAGTCGTGGTGGTCCTTGGAAACGTACTTCGACAGCATATCGGTAATGGTACGGTTTAACCGCTCCGTCAGGCCATTCGTTTGAGGATGGTATGAGGTAGTCAGCTTGTGTTGAGTGGAGCAGGAACGCACAATGTCGGCGATAACTTTCGACAGGAAGTTGCGACCACGGTCAGTAAGCAGCTGTCGCGGGGCGCCATGAACCAAGATAATGTCACGCAAGAGAAAGTCCGCGACGTCAGTGGCGCAACTGGTAGGGAGAGCCCGCGTGATAGCGTATCGGGTGGCGTAATCAGTTGCGACGGCTACCCATTTGTTCCCCGAAGATGACGTGGGAAAGGGGCCGAGGAGGTCTAATCCAACACGAAAGAACGGTTCCACAGGGACGGTGATCGGCTGGAGATGACCAGCAGGTAGCACCTGAGGTGTTTTCCGACGCTGGCAGGGATCACAGGCAGCAACATAGCGTCGGACGGAGCGAGCGAGACCAGGCCAATAGAAGCGGCGCCGGACGCGGTCGTACGTGCGGGTTACCCCAAGATGGCCTGCAGTAGGTGCGTCATGCATCTCAAAGAGCACAGTTCGTCGTAGATGTTTTGGCACGACAAGAAGATCAGATCCATCAGGGACGAAGTTCCTTCGGTACAGAATGCCGCCGTGGAGGACATATCGGCGAACGGAGGCGTCGGTAGGTGTAGAGCGCAGACGCTCGATGAGTGCTCGCAGCGATAGGTCCCGGTACTGCTCATCGGCGATGTTAGCGAAGTCAGACACAGAGAAAATGCCGTTGGCGTTATTACTGTCGGCGTCGTCAGGCTCGTCTACCGGGTAGCGAGACAGGCAGTCAGCATCCTTGTGTAGTCGGCCGGATTTGTAGGTAACAGTATACGAATATTCTTGGAGGCGTAAGGCCCAGCGACCAAGTCTTCCTGTAGGATCTTTCAGTGAGCATAACCAGCAAAGCGCGTGGTGGTCTGTAACAACGGAAAAGGGCCTGCCATATAAGTATGGACGGAACTTCGCAACCACCCAAACTAGGGCCAGACACTCACGCTCAGTGATGGAATAGTTGCGCTCGGAGGGTGAAAGGAGCCTGCTGGCGTAAGCGATAACACGGTCGCTGCCGCACTGGCGTTGTGCCAGTACCGCGCCAATTCCGTGGCCGCTGGCATCAGTACGGACTTCGGTAGGCGCAGAAGGATCGAAGTGGGCCAGAACGGGAGGCGTTGTGAGGAGGTCGATTAGATGCGAGAACGCAGAGGCCTCGTTATCGCCCCACTGGAAAGGAGCGTCTTTTTTCAAAAGCTCTGTTAGTGGTCGTGCTATTGCCGCGAAATTTTTCACGAAACGGCGGAAGTACGAACACAGGCCGACGAAGCTCCGCACATCTTTGACACACTTCGGAACAGGGAAGTGCGTAACAGCATGGATCTTGCCTGGGTCCGGTTGCACTCCGTGCGCGTCAACGAGATGTCCAAGGACAGTAATCTGGCGACGGCCGAATTGGCACTTCGATGCGTTGAGTTGTAGACCGGCTTGACGAAAAACGTCCAGGACTGCTGAGAGGCGCTCCAAGTGTGTAGCGAACGTTGGGGAGAATACTATAACGTCGTCTAAGTAGCACAGGCACGTGGAACATTTGAAGCCATGAAGAAGGGAGTCCATCATGCGTTCAAAAGTGGCAGGAGCATTACATAGACCGAAAGCCATCACTTTGAATTGATAAAGACCGTCGGGTGTTACAAAAGCAGTCTTCTCGCGGTCTAGATCGTCCACGGCAATCTGCCAGTAGCCGGAGCAAAGGTCAATAGAGGAGAAATAGCGAGCACCGTGGAGGCAGTCAAGGGCGTCATCAATCCGAGGTAGGGGATACACGTCCTTTTTGGTAACCCTGTTCAGGTGCCGATAATCCACGCAAAAGCGCCATGAGCCATCCTTCTTCTTTACAAGTACAACAGGTGACGCCCATGGACTACACGACGGTTCAATAATGTTCTTGGCAAGCATTTTGCGAACTTCAGCGTGAATAACTTGACGCTCAGCCGGGGACACTCGATACGGGCGGCGATGAATAGGAGGGGCATCGCCGGTATTAATGCGATGTTTAACAGCTGTAGTTTGGGCCAAGAGACGATCGTTAAAGTCAAAATATCGTGATAGGATAACAAAACGCGGTAGAGCTCACGAGCGTGCTCGGACGGCATGTCGGGCGCAATCATTTTCTGTAAGTCGGCAATGGCACAAGTTGCCGACTGCGATGGTAGAGGAGGATCGGCTGAATTGTCGTCTACTGCAATAGATGCTACTGAGTGATCCTCGAATGAGCAAAGCTGGGCCAGAGACATCCCGCGTGGCAGCACTTGTGCCGTCAAGCCAAAATTGACCACGGGCAGGCAGACGCAATTCGCCGTAATAGATAAAACTGTATGAGGCACTGCGATCCCGTGTGTAAGCAGGACGTCTTGCATGGGAGCCGCGATGTAGTGACCGTCGGGCACTGGTGGGGATGACACTAAGTCAACGTAGGTCAGTGCCGAAGGTGGCAAGCGAACGAAGTCGACGGAACTGAGGCGACTAGGGTGTGGTTCAGAGGGATCCAGAACAGGCAGGTCAAGGCGGAGAGTACTGGCTGAACAGTCGATGAGAGCAGAATGCGCGGAGAGGAAGTCCAAGCCGAGGATGATGTCGTGGGGACAGTGGGCGATGACTGTGAATAGCACGATAGTGGAGCGATCGGCGAAGGAGACGCGGGCGGCACACATACCAATTACGGGGGCTGTTCCGCCATCGGCGACACGGACAACAGACGTCGTGGGGGGTGTGAGTATCTTCTTCAGCCGGTTACGAAGGTCAGCACTCATTACGGATACATGCGCCCCAGTGTCTATAAGAGCAGATACAGAAACACCGTCGACTTGCACGTCAAGAAGGTTCAGATGAGTGGGCAACGTCAGTAGAGGATTTGGCGGCGTAGGGAGCAATGCAGCGTCACCTCGAGGCGCTGCATCGTCTAGTTTTCCGGCTGGGAGCGGCGTCCGAAGGGAGTCGGCGAATAGGAGCGACGGGGCTGAGGAGAGCGAGATTGTGATGATGATATTTGGTGTTTTTTGGCGCAAGGGCCAAGTGTGGCCAAAGAGCGCCAAGACAATGAATGGTATGTTTGCCATGATCAGTGAGTTCCGATGACAGGATGCTATGTGGCTGTAAAGGGGCCTAAGAACAAATCGCGGTATAGAAGCGTAAACATATATCGAATAGAATTATGGCAGTGACGTGTGGAATGATCTATGGGTAGTGAACGGATGAGAAATGGTCATGGTGCTTAGAGTATTAAGAATATAAAAGTAGCACGACGCCTACCGGAAGCCTTTATAGACAAAGACCAGGAGGCACGTGCTTTCTTTAAAAAAAAAATACCGCAGCAGCGGCCTCTCCAGAGAGGCCGTGCTACAAGTCACCTGCATATATAACACGAAAGTTAGGTATATCCTTTAAAAACGCGATCACGGATTGGTATTTAAAAAGAGGTTCATTGCCCAAAAACATACATGGATGTAATGGTAGGTTCTGCCGTAATGATAATGAAAAATGTATTTTCCTCTGAGGCTCCAGTTCAGGGCATTGCAGGAGGACGTGAAGTACACTGAGTGGCTCGCCACATTCATCACAGACAGGCGGATCGCCACCGGATAATAAGTATGCCTGTGTACTATATGTGTGTCCTATTCTGAGTCTGCAAAGTGTAACTTGTGTGCGGCGTGTCTTCGATTCTGGTGGCCAATGAGCGAGATGAGGCTTGATAGTGTGCAATTTGTTGCTCGTTTCTCTGTCCCACAGACGTTGCCAGTAGGCCCTGACCTTTTTCTTGAGAAAGGGTTTTAGGTCCATTACAGGGACAGCTATGGGTGAAATGGCAGCGTCTGTTTGAACGGATGTGGCTAGCTTGTCGGCCAACTCATTCCCTTCGATCTCGCGGTGCCCTGGAACCCAGCAGAGCACAATTTGCTGCTTCGATACATACGCGGTGCAATGGTGCAATAAAGAGCTACAATTACGGGGTTTCTGTGCCTTAGAGTTTTTAAACATTTCAATACGCTCAAAGAGTCAGTATAAATGACTGCCTTGGGTATGTCTAACTGTTTGATGTGTTTAACCGCCGCCAGGATGGCGTAGGCCTCCGCTGTAAAGATGGTTGTATTTGGGTGTAGAGCTCCCGCAGCCGAAAAGGATGGACCGACCGCCGCGTAAGACACGCCAGCGAGCGACTTTGAAGCGTCAGTAAAATATTCTGGACAAGAGTACTTGTGCTGCAATTCGAGGAAGTGCATACGGATATGTACGACCGGCGCATGCTTTGTGACCTCAATGAAGGACAGATCACAGTCAATCAGCTGCCACTGCCATGGCGGCAGCTGTACAGGAGGGGGCATGACATTGTGCTCGTGGAGCGACACATTCATTTCTTCGGCAAGACTTCTTACTCGCAGTGCGTAAGGCCTTCTCACGGAGGGGCGGTTCTGAAAGGTTTGGGCACTGGACAGATCATTTATGGTTGTGTAGGTAGGGTGCGTATTGTTTGAGTTCACTTTTAGGAAATATGCAAAGGATAAGTACGTTCTCTGCAGATGGAGCGACCATTCATTTGATTCAGCGTAGAGGCTTTCTACGGGGCTTGTTCTGAACGCACCCGTAGAAAGGCGGATACCCAGATGGTGGACAGGGTCCAACATCTTCAAGGCGCTCAGCGTCGCAGAGTGATATATAATGGAACCGTAGTCTCTACGGGATCGGATGAGGCTCTTATAGAGATTCAATAGACATCTTGTGTCACTACCCCACGCAGTGCGAGACAACACTTTCAGGATGTTCATTGTTTTCATGCACTTGTTTCTTAGGTACTTTAGATGTGGGATAAATGTTAGCTTCGCGTCTAGAATTACGCCCAAGAATTTGTGTTCCGTTTTTACAGGTAGACCCTCACCCTGCATCTCGATGTTGGGATCAGGGTGCAGACCTCTTTTTCTGGAAAAGAGGACGCATGTGGACTTTTGTGGGTTAAGCCTAAACCCATTCTCGTCTGCCCACTTAGACAGCTTGTTCAGACCAAGTTGAACTTGTCGCTCACAGATTGCAAGGTTAGATGAGGTGAACCCTATCTGTACATCGTCGACATATACTGAATAAAATATGTTGCGTGGGATGTACAGACGCAGAGAGTTCATTTTTATGATAAAAAGGGTGCAACTGAGCACACCACCCTGTGGTACTCCAGTTTCCTGCACATATGGTACTGATAAGGCATTACCCACACGGACACGGAATCTGCGGTTGGACAGGTAACTTTCAATGATATTCAGCATATTTCCACGTATTCCAAAGTGTGCGAGGTCTCTCAGTATTCCGAACCGCCACGTGGTGTCGTATGCTTTTTCCATATCGAGGAAAACAGACAGGAAGAATTGCTTGTTGACAGAAGCCTCACGAATCTGAGCCTCTATGCGTATCAGATGGTCAGTGGTGGATCAGCCATCACGAAACCCACATTGGTATGGGTCAAGCAGCTTATTTGATTCTAGGAAATGTATCAGACGGCGGTTTATCATCTTTTCGAAGACTTTGCAGATGCAGCTTGTTAGAGCTATGGGCCGATAGCTGGATACGGACGATGGATCCTTGCCCTGCTTTAGGATAGGGATCACTATGGCCTCTTTCCAGGCAGAGGGGATCTCGCCGGAGGTCCATATAGAGTTATAGAGACAAAGAAGGGTTTTCTTCGTTTCACTGGACAGGTTTTTCAACATTTCGTATAGTATGCGGTCGGAACCTGGGGTAGATTGTTTGCAACAGGTGAGTGATGCATGCAGCTCTGCAAGAGAGAAAGGCAAGTTATATTGCCCGTTCCCGGTGCTCTTTCGGTCTAGTTTTTGTTTTTCTATTGCTGTTTTGTATTTTATAAATGCTGGAGAATAGTGTGATGAACTGGACACATGTTCAAAATGTGCACCCAGATGGTTCGCTTGGTCCTCCAGGCTGTCTCCCTGCGTGTGTACCAGGGGAGGCGGATTTGTTTGTCGCCCTCTTACTCTATTGACCCTGTTCCAAACCTTGGCCTCATCCGTGTACGAATTGATGCTTGATAAGAATTTTTGCCAGCTGTCTCTTCTGGCTTGTCTGCGCGTTCTCCTACCTTGGGATTTTGTTTTCTTGAAATTGACGAGGTTTTCAGTAGTAGGAAAATCGCGAAGCTGCCTCCATGCTTTGTTCTGCTGCCTACGTGCGTTCCGGCATTGTTCATTCCACCACGGGACACGGCGTTTGCTAGAAAGTCCACTTGTTTGTGGAATACATTTAACAGCTGCATCAATTATGAAATTAGTGAAATATTCGACGGCACCGTCAATTCCCAGTGATGAAATGTCTGCCCACGAGAGCGTACTGGTAAGTGTTTGGAATTTCTCCCAGTCCGCTGCATCGACCTTCCACCGGAGAGCGTGTGGTGGAGATTCGTATTGTCTTGGTGTTCTCAGCAGTATGGGGAAATGGTCGCTCCCGTAAGGGTTTTTTATAACTTCCCATTCAAGTTCAGGAAATATGGATGGAGAAGCTATGCTGAGATCTATAGAAGAAAAAGTTTTGTTTGCAAGACAATAATATGTAGGTTCTTTTTTGTTCAGCAGACACGTACCGGATGACAAAAGAAAGCCTTCAATTAGACGGCCTCGCGCATCGATGCGAGAGTCGCCCCACAGACCACTGTGTGCATTGAGATCCCCAAGAACAAGATAAGGTTCTGGCAATTCGTCTATAAAGGACTGAAATTCATGTTTGTGTAAATGGTAATGTGGGGGTATGTAAAGCGAGCAAATCGTGACAAGTTTGTTTAGGAGAACAAGTCGAACTGCCACTGCTTCAAGTGGCGTTTGTAGCTTTAAACGTTGACACGCTATGCTTTTGTGAATTATAACGGCAACACCGCCTGAAGCTGCAAGAGCATCATCGCGGTCTTTACGAAACGTAACATACTGTCGGAGAAAGTTTGTATGTTCCGATTTTAGGTGAGTTTCCTGTACACACAGCACTTTTGGATTGTGTTCGTGGATAAGTTCTTGCACATCATCGAGGTTCCTCAGAAGGCCTCTGACGTTCCATTGTATGATTTGTGTTTCCATACTGAAAGTAAATTGGTGCTGTGTGTACTAAAAAAAGGAAGTGTTGCCTTAGATTACAGAGCCCTTTCCGGGCCCTGTAACGCGGGATTTGTCCTTTCTGAAGCGGTCGAGGGAGCCTCGCCGCTCCTTAGGCGCTTTGTGCGCCGTCGGGTCGGGTGTAGTGTCCATTGCCTCATGTGGGGCGCCGGACACGCGCTCTTGCGAGCGAGAAATTTCGGGAGAAAGTCTCGCCGCGAAGGACGAGACCTTTGCACCCACCAGCCCGGAGGTTGATGGGGCTGTCTTTGGGCCTGAGCTGCGCCGGCTGTTGCCAGCGGCAGCAGGGGCCGGAGAGGGTGAGGCAGCCTTGACTGCACCCACCGTGGGCGCTGCTGGCTGTCCTGCCGGTTCGCTACGCGAAGCGCAGGATACCGCCGTGGACTGTTGTGGTGCCGGTAGCCCTAGGGTAACCGGGCTTGTTTGCTGTTTGGGTGGGGTAGGCTTAGCTCCTTCCACCCAGGGGGCAGGGGCCACAAGCGGCAGCTCGCTGTGTGCGGGCTGGGCAGGTGGCAGTGGCCGCTGCGACGCTGCCCCCCGACGCGCCGCATCAGCATAAGATGTGTTGTGGAAAAGTGAGCACCTCGTACGGGCTTCCTTGAAAGAAATATTTTCTTTTACTTTTAGGGTGATTATGTCTTTTTCTTTTTTCCAGTTTGGACAGGAACGTGAGTAGGATGCGTGGTCACCACTGCAGTTCACACAGTGAGGAGTGCCAGTACAGTTGTCGGAGGTGTGGCCCTGTACTCCACACCTTGCACAAGTTATTTGACCACGACAGCTCTGTGAGCCATGGCCAAATCTTTGGCATTGGAAGCACCGTCTAGGGTTAGGGACATATGGTCGAACAGTTAACCTAATGTATCCTGTTTCGATGGTTTCAGGCAGAACGCTAGATCCAAGTGTGAGGACAAGATGTTTGGTGGGGATTTCTTTGTTGTCCCGTCTGATAATGATACGTTTTACATTGGTGACATTTTGATCTTTCCACCCTTCCAGGAGTTCTGCTTCTGATAATTCTAGGAGGTCTGCTTCTGATACGACTCCACGTGAGCTATTCATTGATCGGTGTGGTGATACAGAAATTGGTATGTTACCGAACGTCACAATGTTGCCGAGTTTCTCGTACTGTTGTTTCTGAGGGACCTCAAGAAGAAGGTCTCCGCTAGCCATTTTGATGACTTTGTAACCTGAGCCTAAAGCTTCCATCAAAGATTTCGCAACTATGAATGGAGAAATGGATCTGGCCGGTTTTGAAGCATTTTCACTGTGTACAACATGGTATTTTGGATAGTTATCTTTTGGTCGGTTGAAAGATAGGCAAAGTTCATCGGTGCGTCCCCTATTTAGAGGGTGACGATCAAGTAGGCGGGGAAATGCTGGTGTTCCCATAACGGTTTGTTTTATTTCGGCGGCAATGGCGGCCACCCACCACGGAGCCCAACTAGGGGACGCTGCAGTGCTTAACGCGTAAGGCTGCAGGCGCCAACCGTACATTGCCACTATAACCTAATATATTGTACCCAAGGGAGGGCACATACACAAGGTTAACCCAAGCCGCCTATGAAAATTAGGAAGTGACAGAAGAGAAGAGATGATAGGATAGTTAAAGAAAGGAGACAGGAAAGCAAAAGGTTGGAGAGGGGGATAGGAAAAGGCGACCACCGATTTCCCCCGGGTGGGTCAGTCCGGGGGTGCCGTCTACGTGAAGCCGAGGCCAAAGGGGTGTGTTGCCTCCGCCAAGGGGCCATAAAGGTCCAAGCACTCAGCATTGGCTCAACCTCCAGGATCCTCTTTTCTCCGGACACGGCTAAGCCGCGCACGGTTAGACGCGGGAGGGTCCAACCCTCGTGTGCTCGGGTACGTGGTGTCGCAACACACCAAACGCCTGCTTACGCAGACGCCCCTGCGGGGGGACCTAAATAAGTTGGTGCTGTCCAGGTTCTCCGTCAAGTGAAGGAATTCATTTGCAATACGTATTTAGCTGTTGCCACTTCGCTGCGTCGATTCCTAAATGGTACGTTCCATGAAAGCCACGCAATTGCAACAGCCAAGATAGGGAACCACATGGGTTCACTTTAACTGGTAACCAACTAAGGCACACTTCACTGCTACACGTATATTACACCGCAGTCATCACTCAACGTAAAATGAACCAAACTAAATTCAGGTGAATAAACGCTAAATGCGAATTCCACAGAAATGTACGCCTTTTAGTTGTTATTTTGCTGTGCAGGTCTAGCTATAGCCAGTGCTAGAATCCCATTAACAAGCTGAGCATGGAACGCGAGCGTGGTTGCAAAGACTGACGGCAAGGGTATTGGTGGGAACATTGAGCTCACTTGTACGGGCTGGAGCAAGAGGTCAGATTCCAGAAGGGTCCCGGATAAAATCCGTGCGTTGTGGCCACGACCCAGTCCAAGGTTGCGAACGCTTCTTCGAGATCGTAGCCAGCGAGGGCCTCCCGCGAGGTGGGCAAAATGGCACCCACGTTGAACCGCGGCTTGAGGCCCTCGACCAGCGCGCGGAACAGCGACGCCGTCCGGTTGACGTCGCGTGGCGCGCTCCAGGCGACGAAGACGCCGTCGAAGTCGTAGCGCAGTGCCCATGCCCTCAACTGGGAGAGCAACTTACTTCGCCGTCTGACGTTGTCGGCGATCCCTGAAAGCCTTGCGTTTTCTTGGGGACTACTAGCGCTGAGTACCAGGTGTACCTGCGAGTGATATGCACAGCAATTGGAGTCCTAAGTAAATGTGAACCAAAATTAATCGAATAAGCAAAATAGAGTTCTAGAATATCAAAATAGCAACACACTATAGTGGTGCCAGCTGTCCGAGCTATCTACTCCCATTATGGTTAGCTAAGTCTGTAATACGATTCCCCCTTAAAGAGGACGAATCATTATTTAACTTGAAGCATTGTGGCAGAGAATACTGCACGAGGTTTTCTTTTTGTTAGGGGGGGGGGTGAGGGGTGGAAAGGGCTTGGCGATATAGTCAGTCAGAAGGAAGCTATGGGTTTAAAACTGTGTTCTCCTTCTATTTGTATTTTTCGTGCACTGGAAATACACCTGCGTAATTTGATTAATTAAGGCTTCATAATAAAGCCTCCTCAAAAATAATGCTTGCCGCTAAGTGGAAGGTCCAAGCTGATATTTCACATTGTACATTGATTTTCTCATGATTCGGCGCACATACGATACGTTGTCTCAACCAGGAAAACAATCAGTAAGAATTACGGCGTCACCCATGACATCTAATATAAAACATCGCTCATAAAGGAGGCTTATCAACACAATTACAATTTCGCATCATGCCTTCTTTATTTACTCAAATTTGTTTAACCTTTTCATCAAAAAGATTTGCATAAGGTTATCACTCGCTTATTCGTTCATAGTTGTGCTCTGGGGCAAGGGGAGGTATAAAGAATTACGAGAGGCTGGCACAATACCTGGCTTCGTGAAAATACTCATCATACAACATAACTCACGCCTGGCCCTTTGGAAGCATTCGGCCATTCAGGAAATAGCCACATTTTACCCATAAAAATGCTTTCAGATAAAACAGCAAACGACATGTGAGAAATTGATTACTATTGAGAAATTGATGAAATTGATGAGAAACAGCGTGACGCACGATTGCCAATGGCAATGCTAAAGTTTGAGTGACAACTTGAGCACCATATAAGTGACTCGGAGTGGAGGAAATGTATTTGGGAAACGTTATTTCATGGCACCGATCCTGCCCACATGTGCCTCTGTATCTTATTAAGGCGAAAGACTTAGTTGTCTACGTTGTCGGTGCCCTTGGCGGTGACCTTCGCGAAATTGCGTCGTGATGATAAATGGCCAACGCCGCAAAAAAGAAAATGCTCGGATTGATGTCACGTTTATCAGGTAGGGTCCTGCAAACAAAGTAAATTAGTTGCTTTGAAAAGAAAAATTGGAACGCTTCGGTCTGGCACGTTACTAAAGCGAAAAAAAGAAAAACTTACGAAATAAATGGCAAAGCGCACGTTTCTCATGGAGAAAACGAGCTACAACTATAACGTGCTGCTTAGTCTACCGGGCCAATAGTTGCCCCACAGAGCACGTTTTCGAGTGCGGCGCCCTTGCCTTCATGGCCATGAAGCGTCGCTTGAGGTCGGCGACGCTCTCGAGTCCTTTGCATCCGTAGTCAAACTCTTCAGCGCGGGACACCAGTTCCACGGCGTCGTTGAGCGACACGGACCAGTAGAGCACGTGGCTGCAGAGCATGCCGGGTATTTTGCCCAGAGGAAAGCGCCACGCTGGGTACAAGAAATATTGCACTTTGGAGCAAACGTTCGCACTTTCATCAGAAACATCTACTCTGCGCTACAGACTACACAAACCATAACCTAAGGCGACTTGAGGAGGTAAACACATTTATACTAGTGTGCGGACTGCGTGAGCATGCGTCGCTATCGCTCAGAAAAGTTATCTGAAAGTAATCTTACGACCACGGCACGTAAATCGTGAACTATATGGAGCACTTAATTTACCTATAAGCACAAATTGGGATAACAGTCTACGGGCACAGCTACGCGTGTATTTACGTGTAGTCGCTTCATATTTACCTATAGGAGAGTGCAAATGGATGGGGAGACTAAAGAAAAAAGGAGGCGGGGTATACTGTTTGCTTTTCCAAGTATAAAAAATATATTGTAAATATTTCGAGGTTTACACTTACACACTTCCACTTCACATTAGTAAAATTGCAATGAAAAAAAGCAGCGTTGTTTCAAGGAAGCGTTTCAGGAAGCCCATGCGGCTGGATAGGGTATACCGCCACACATCACGGATGAAATAATTAGAACTATGTAAATTTCCGCCACGATACCAAAAAGAACTTTCATTATTCATTTTGTTTCTGCATTCCTCCGAAAGTTTTTGTCGTTGTTCCCCTTCTGATGATTTACGATACTCTGTTTAGCATTCCGAGAACTTTCCGACAACTTGCGAAATGTTTGGTTAGTTTCAAATATTCGAAAGGATCGAATTTGTATTCAAAACTTCAAATATTCGCTCCACCCCTGCTATATGTGCAAAAAGAAAACAAATAAATGATGAGAGCTTTGGTTGTCATGTCGGCTCCGTTTTCTTGCGAGATTGAGCTATAGCTATGTACCAACCCTTCATTAGTTGCCAATTGACAAAATGCTCTTGAATAGTGTACCATGTATAAAATTAAATCCATTATTATATTTTTTGTGCAGAAGCCGTTTGAAGAAGGCTGTACCCGACAGGGTAATTTACGCACATAAAATGTGCTCAACACAGGTAAAATTATTACACACTTTCTCTAGAGTACATTTTTCTGATAATGTCCATGTCCACTGCGTGGTATTCGCGGCGAGTAGTTGGAGTACAGTACGTGCTTTATCAGACTTGTCCAAAAGGGTGCGCACTTACTAGGCGGCCTATAATGGGCGGAGGCGTTGAACAGGCAGAACACCTGGCTGGTCATCATGCGGTAGTTGCCCATATGTGCTCCTTCAGTCGGGAACATTTCACCGCAAAAGCCAGATCCCTGTGCGCAAAAGCCACAATGTGACGTCTGCCGTCCGAACAGAACTGAATGAAATTTTGTGGCGTTGCGAAAAAAAAAACGGTTGGTGTTTAGACCATTCACTCAAGTTGTTTGTGAGCTTGCTGGGAGCGTCTCACGCCGTGGCGGAGCTCTCTTCGAAGAGGATTCCTCGAGTTTACCTGATAAAAGGAAGCCATCAGCAGGCCGCTACCACATGTGGCCGCCCATCCAAGGATTGACTCAGACAAATGCCACGCAGCTTTGTCAGGCTAAGAAGTACTCGCATTCAGTCGAGCGAGCGAAACTCGTAAGGAGACCGATGCGTTCCTCCATGTGGGGAAGTAAAACCTCGGCGTTTACGAGTATAACGAACCTTTAGATTGCAAACGGACTCTCGTAGCATGCGCTCCCATGACCAGCCACTATTCCCAGACCCGTTCTAAAACCACTAACAAAAATAAAGAAAAGAAAGAAAGAAAAGATTGCGCCGAACTATCCAAGTTAATTGATTGCCAACGCACGTGAACAGTCCGACGCTTTCAGTAACCTATTCACTTGATTAACGAAAAGATGCACCGCGTGTATATTAGTGGGATAGAACATTAAAGCCACGGCTGTTACATAATTTTTTGTAGCGGCCGTGATACAGCCCTTAACTAACACATCTTTGGCGGTAGCATAGGTTCGCAGCGCGCGCGCCTCTAAGAGATCGGTTAGTTCGCACTCCACGCAGAACGCGAACCGCCACACAATTCTGCGAGAGCACGCGCCCTTCGTATCGGTGGTTAAAATCCGACCACTGAGCGAGAAAACGGGCGACATAGCCAGAGAAAGCTATTCGCTTTAAAACAGCACGCAGCTATTTTCATCACTTCTTGGTCGGCCTTTTCGATTTATACTGTTAATAACATTGCTAGTCACGTGTAGACGAATAGGCATATGTTACAAAGCACGGTCGAATAGGGAGCATCACGTTCATTATGTCTGGTATACATGTATGCATCACAGAAAGGTATCGCCAACAAGCAGGCTTGTGTCAATTTTCAGCGTGCCTCCCCTTTAATCAGTGGGGAGAAAATACTTCATTCAGATGCGTGCAAGGAGTGCTTTCTCTTGAATTATCTCGGTTCGGCAAAGCTTAATGTTACTAGATGTTAGAGTATTTTCACTAACTTTCAGAAAAAAAAAACGAGTTCGTATGCTGTTCCCTGCAATACAAAGACACACAAAAATGTGTAAGCTCTACCCTGCGGCAGCTTATCAGGAAAAGACAACAAAAGGCTCTCTTCATTATCTCAGTCACCGAATGACGTGTACTTTCAATGTCGTTCCAGTACCTCCAATAATTCGCCGACAAACGGATGATAACCATTCGCAAAAAGTTCATGCGCGAACACCTCGCTAAGAAATTT
The DNA here is from genome assembly GCF_013339745.2 of Dermacentor silvarum. NCBI lineage: Eukaryota > Metazoa > Arthropoda > Arachnida > Ixodida > Ixodidae > Dermacentor > Dermacentor silvarum. Next base: position 739,586 of record NC_051163.1, on the reverse strand, counting down.
CGAATTGGTTCTTCTTGCAACATTATACCGCACAGGAGTTTCTAAAGGAATAGCGCATCTAAACAAGTTTTGCGGAATATTCGGCTGTCAAAGCATTCAATTTTAATTCAGGAGCGAAGTTGCAAGCCATTGCTATACCCTCGAGTGATTGCGTTAAGCGTGGCAGTAATTCATGTAGACTATGTACATGATTAGGGCATGCCGATCGATGTTACATAAATATACCTATTTCTTTAGAATGGTGTTGCTTTTGTGCGCGAAACCTCACCCACCCTTACTGCATCTAACCGAGTTAATTGAAGAGGCAAATTGGACCTATTACAGAAAATATGCTCTATCGACTGCTGCGTTTCTTGTTAACCGTTTGTTAAGGGTTAACAAGAAACGAGGCTTAAGCCTCTGCATCACTTAAGCAGAGGCTTAAGTGATGCACTGGCCTTATGTACACAGTATAGTCGGTGTCAAACGTTTTACAGACTGCGGGCATCTGACATTGCTCTGAATGAACGAGAAACTCATGAGCGCATCCAGTAGAGGCTAGAAACTTCATCATAAGGCTGCCAGGCCATACAGTTTGGGATATTGGGTGTTTACTCTGATCCCGCTGTTCATATAGGTTCATCGATTGTATATAAGGATGCTCTCTCTGCTGTGGTGTCTGACTATCATGGATTATCATGCGCTGAAATATCAGTCACTGATAATGCATTGGCATTGGACCAATATAACAACTGTTCTGCATATTCGTCGTGCACGTATGGCTGAACAGAAATGATCAACCCGAAGGGCCCTCAGACGTTCTCCTTTTCTTTTCCTGCTATCCGAACAGTTTATTAGCTTCAATAGTTCATTATAATGAAATTTACCGTACCACACTTGTAGTGTCCTTTTTTTCCCCCTGGTGGATTTTTCCAATGTAACCGCTCTACCAAAATTATTTCTTTCTGTTGAAATAATGTAGCTCCAGCCCAAATTATTCTACTAGAGAATAAAAAAGAGGTCATTGTACATAAAGTATATAATTCTTCTAATTTAATATGTACTTATCAGTGCGAACTAGCCCGCTTTGATCGGAATTGCCTGCTCGAAATACGAGATTCCAAGGAGCGCACCACCGACAGTAGCTAGCGCCCTGTTATCGCAGGATTTGTTGTTCAAACTTAGTTCCGTATAATAATCAAATACTTCCATGCCCTCTGCGAAGTGGAAAATCAGATAGAAATCCTTCACTCACGACCCTCCCCATGAAGACGTCCTGGTCAGGCGTGATGTGCTTGAAGGCGGATTCATGGCGCAGTGATGCCCTCTGGCGGCGGAAGTAGGCAAATGCCGTGAGCCCAAGCGCCAGCAGGGAGAGTGCGCTCACAAAGGCCAAACCGACGCACATCTTGTACGCGCGACTGTGTCGTGTCGGTCGTCTGCGCCTGTACGCAAGACCGCTGCGTGGCGACAGGTGACGTCAGAAGAAACAACGGCGTCACGCGAGGAGCTTACGGTTTGCAAATTACTTGCGATCAAGAGTTAAATGTCATAGTTAGAATGACAACATATTCTCAAATGTATCTGTAACATTGCAGTACATCGTCCTAAAAAAAATATGTCCTTGATACGCGGTAAAGCTTGGTCCGCAGGTAAAGCTTCATCTGCGGTAAACTTCTTGACGTTGGAATACAAGAGGTACCAGAGTTTCTTCAGTAGTTCTCACCTGCGAACAGTGGCGCGAACACTTCAACAAGTGCTTTTCTGTATTTAATTCTCTTGTCAACTGGAGTATAGCATAGAAAGGGTTCAAAACCACTGCAACCCGACAACCTTTAACAAGCATGCGTGACTCTAAGCATTTTCCAGCTTTACCGCCTTTTCCGTGAACTACAACCGCCAAGCCATGCAGGCACTTATATATAAAAAAGTAACGGGTAAGCATACAGGCTGTACGCGCAAACAATAATCAGGATTTTAAAATAATTGCAATGAGATGAACGAGAATAACACTGCTGGTTTCTTGTCCGCTGTCATACTGTGCCCTATAGCTATATACGGATTTTATTTTTCCTCTTCAGGTGCCCACATTGGTCGGCTTGGCTGAATTGACAATACAGTGAAATAGGATACGTTCGGTTATTTTTACCTAAATATCAAATTGATGTCTTTGTAGCGCGCGTCCTTTTGTATATTTTCTTGCGCGAGTATTCCAAAACGCCAGGGTGCTTTTGTGATGAAAACAGCAAGGCACGTTCCGTGATGATGCAACTGCCGGCACACGTTACTTCTTTATAACGGTTCTACGTGTTTTGGTAACGTCACAAGATCTCAACCGCATTTGCTGCTCGTCGCTTCTGTGTCTTCCGGTATACCTTTGTGATAGTGCGTTTCTTCTAAGCATACACTTCCTCTTATTAGACAATAATTTACAAAAGCTGCAATGTAGTGCAAGACTGCGCCACAACTTCGAGGTCCTCCGCCACCCACCTCGCCAAGTGCGGCTGGCTGGTGAGCGCGGCCTCTTGTAGCTGCCGGTCATTGAGCGTGCGCAGCTGTTCCTCGCCGTACGGTAGCATCAGGTGCGGACCGCTGGACAGCGGGTATCTACGTCGACTGGAGCGGGAGGGCCGACGATCACGCTTGCTGCTACGCCGGTCCTGTCTTGAAGTTCGGTCTCCTGATGCCGGACCCTAAGCGGAGTGTAAATTCAGTCATACAGTGTATTCAGTCAAACAATCGTAGTCTGTCGGACATTCAATGCGCCTTTCGGTCACTCGGTCCAATTATCGGGTCAGCAAGCGGATCAATCAGCCAATAAATTAGCATTCTCCTATTCGTGGGGTACTTGTCCGTTGTCTTCAGGGAGCCTGGCATTTTCATTCTGACAGATCATATTCTGGACAACACACAAGGGTATTAAATGCCCTTGCGACATCAGCTGTTTCCATAAGCTTCTGTGGGTCCTCGCTTAGTGAAAACAGTAATGGCCGATTTACGCTCGAGCCACCCTGCACCGCAAGTCGCACTGCGTGCTTGCGGTCGTTGTTAAATTGCATACGACGAACACTTGCGCACAAATTTCAGTTTACGGTGTCTACACAGTGTAAACCATACACAATGTAAACTGAAATTTGTGCACAAGTGTTCGACTTAAGCATTTTTCCTTTTGACCGAACTGCCGCGTGCGGTGTGGGTTGCGGAGCTGGGCGGTTGTGTGAAAAACTGCAAATGCAGAACACATGCACAAATTTTGTTTTACACTGTAATCCCAAATTTATGCATCTGTATGTGACATGCACAGTCTTTCTCACATCCGCACCTGTGCGGAAGGCCTGACGAATTGAGCGTAAGTAGGCTGTCAGTGATGCAACTTTTCCCGCTGCTGGCTACAAGTACAGCTAGAAAATGCTGCCTAGTAATCTGTCTTAAGAAACATGATGTTTCTGACAGACCTAAAATGCATTTACCGCTAACCAAATAAATATCTGTGCAACAGGCAAACTCTAACACAGTGCGAAAATTTCGCCACTGACTACATACAGAAAAGGCAATAATGTTCTTAATGCTCACAGAGAAATCATTCAAACATTCAGAGATATAGCGAACACGGAACAGGACAGGGAGTCATGTGCCTGATGAATGTTTCATAAGTTACATACTGCCTCATTTTATGCATTGTACCCGTCACGATTGGGGTAGATTCGTATTTTTGCGTGGTGCTTCATTGTGTTGGGCAAAGCTTGTGAGTCACAGGCCTAATTATAGACTGAAATGCTGCTAAACGTACAAGGCGAGGCTTCAGCGGTTAAGCGAACGAGAACTATGAAAAGTGATTTGTGAGTAGCCTTCACTTCCATTTTTTCTACCGTTGCTTCAACGTAAATAAACAAGACAAAAAAGATAAAAAATTGCCTAACACCTAGATAATTACTTCGCATGTGTTCATAACTTTCATGTGAAATTGTAGTGGAATTCATACGACCAGAAGTACATTTTAAACACATGGGCTCGTAATCACAAGAAAAGTGCCCTTATATACGCCAGAATTGTGCGCCAGAGCATATTCTAGAACACACTGATGTTGGACATAACGAAGGCAGTGGGCTAATGACAGAGCACTTACGAACGAAATATTATGTAAATTCGGGCCATAAAGTGCCTCTTCAGAATGAACCACTGCTCCCGTATTCCCTCAGCGTTGTACAGGAAAAGTTTCGCTGTGTGGATTGATAACACAGGCTGCGCTTCACTTTTTGAACGCCAAACTTCAACGTTTGACTTTGTGCTCAGAGATCAACAATGCACGAACAAAGGAAGCCTCACCCTGGAGCACGCGTTCCGACAAGGGTATTTCTTTTCGCAAGCCTGACGAACACCAGTACCCTTGTCTAAACGTCGGCCCCAGCCTAGGCTTTCTTTGTTTGCCCCGTGCAAATCACTTCAATTCTACATCTTCCCGTGTACACTGGCTTTTTGTAGATTCGGCTGCAGCATGTGTGTTAGAGCCGGAGTACCGTGATGATGTGGCGGTAGTAATAGATATGCAAAGTTAAAACAAAAACCATTCCCTCGTCACAGTGTACAAACAACCACCCAAAAAATTTCAGATACATAACTTGACCGTTAATGATATATTTTAGTTGCGCATTATCTATTCTCGCTGAATAAATTTAGTTATTACGCTGTTCCACCACGTAGGCTTAGCTGTACTTAATTTAGTACATTCTCCTGGCTATGGGTTTCGAGTATTAAAAAAAGCTGGCATGGCCACCGCCACTTTCTTGACTATACAGTACGAGGCACGAAATGTTAGCCGCCATCAGCGGTCAGCCTACATATGTGACGTCATGCATTCGTTATTAGCTCGTCTCCCTCTGTAGTGCTCGTGATCGTGAGTGGTCCAATTGCCCAATTGGCAATTGTAACTGTTAACCTCACCTCGTTTACCGGAGGAGAAGAGCGTGGTGACGTAGGCGACGCTTCCTTGGCAGCGGGCACCTCGTGGCGGACAAGGCGGGCGTCGGGTGAGACTGAATCGGCCTCGTCGCAAGTGCACACCGCGGGCCCCGCATCGGTAGCCGAGTTGTCCGCGGGAGAAGCCATGGTCTTCTTGTCTACGCTCGTGCTGGCGTCGAAGTCCTGGTGGCTGAGCGCAGTAGTGAAGGTTTCCGTAGCGTCCACAGGCAGTTGTGACTGGGCTCCGTGTTTCACCTTCTTGTACATGGCCTGTAGTTCACAGCGTCACCAGCGGAATCGCTGGCTTATCTTCTTCTGTCACCCACGCGTGGCGCGTGCCCTGCTTGCTTGTTCCTTAAGCCATGGCACTTACCCACTTAAGGGGACGGATTAAAACACGGAGTTTAAGGGGGAAGAGGAGGGAGGGGGTAAGATTAAAAAAAGAAGTAAGATAAGGTATGGTGGAATTTGGAGAAATATTATTGCAACAGAATAAATTGATCTGAAAAAAAGTATGATTTTTGAAAATATGGCAAGTAGTTGTAAGTAAAAGATTTGATTTTAAATACGATCGTGCCTGCTACATCCACGGAAGGTTTTGTAGCAGATGTACAGCTTATTTTACTTGCATCACTAACATATCAACTACGGAAGGTAGGAGCTTTATGTACGGTTCAGTAGTTAAGGCGCCGTAGTTGAGGCGCAGGCCATCCCTTCTAGTCCAGTCAGTCAGTCTACGCATGCATACCTTTGTATTCATGTCAGTGATATGTTTATAATTAAATAGTGTTTGAGTATTCGAAGACGCATCGAGGAGTAGTTGATCTTTTGTGCGCGTTCGATTTGAAAATTATTAATGAGTACAACAAAGCCATTGATTCAAATTTATATTTCTTATTAAATTGCGTGAAGTTTTACGAATTCCTCTGCTTGAATGCTTGGCGTTGGCTGCTCTTACGTCGTCTACGACGGGGTCTAATTAGACGCTCCGTTTTGTTTAGGTTAGCGGCAAAAAGACAGATTATTTTAAAACGAAAACAATACGTACAAAGAGAGTTGTTGTCAGCGAAGATACTGTTGGCGAAAACTCCTTTCCACTTCTCAAGAGAAAAAGAAGAGGGTGGGAATGCGAGCCAGATTGGAGGAGAGAAGATAACCTGATGCTGATTGTTGAGGGAGAGAGAGTACGTCGGTGTCGCTGGTGCGCTGTAGGAGCAAGCGAGAATAGAGTTTCGATGGAGGCACACGCCGCGCGTAGTCGGACTACGTGATCATCACTCCTTGTGCCGGGCGCTCCTCATCACGTGGTCAACACTTCCTGTGCGTATGAGTTATTGATTAGGTACTGGATGACATGGTAGATAATGGTATATCTGCTGACGTTCTGGTTGGTTGTCATGGCTAGTGTTCTGTCTTCGCGCATCGTCACTTGCTACGTTGTATCGTTCCGTCCTGATTCTGGAGGAGGTTGTCGTCGTTTGCTGAGGTGTTCGAGCACAAGTTGAAACAGAAGAAATTTGACTACGTGTACTGTGATTTGGCCCATCATCTTGATAGTATTATCATCCCCGTAGTCTATTGTCTTAGAAATGTAATATGGCTGTCTAAGAATACTTTCGCATACGAATATGAATAGTTCTGTATTATCTCACCAGGAGGAAATATTTTACAGTTTTAAAAGGATAAGCTCAAAGTTTCTAGAAGGCTACTGTCTATTACTTTTTGCTTAGTGCTGTATTTCTCCTACCACCTTGTTTATTCAATAAATTCAGAATTAATAAGCATAGGCGGAAACGTCCAAAGCACTATAAACTTGCACAGTACAACTCCCAAGACATTCGTCTTCCTGGCCGCAACGCATACAACGCCCTCACTATATCCGATTAGTCGCTAAGCGTGTGCTTCTCAATTGCGTGATGCGACCTTTCCTGCTAAAAACACGGGTTATCACTGCTCGCATGTTTGTTGATGACTCAGCGACTCAAAGTGTAGTTTTCTCACTAAACTATACTTGCAAGTTACTCCGTACTATTCAGGAATCGCATTTATTTCAATTATTTGGCCACGAACCGATAGAAATTCGTGTTAGTGGAAATTCGCAACTTTCTATTACAGCGATATTGGCGAATGCCTGCGAGCAGAATTTTCTTTTTTTTTCTTGTTTGAAAAGTATTTCGTACGTGTCCACACTACGTAGACGCGAAAGGAAGCGAAAATTCGTAGCAGGGAGCGCTTGTCATCGATGTAGTCGGATCGAAGTTCCGCGTAGCCTAAAACAAACGCCATAAAACAAACAGAAAAGAAAAAAAAACTTCCACAGGGCGATAACTCAATGACGCCACCCGCCAGGCTGTTTCGTCCCCACCATGGCGGCGGATGGGCCGCCATGCAATCAGGAAGGACAACTCACTTTCCCCTCCCCGTCGTCCCTGCCCTCGATTCCAATCAGCTCGGGGACAAAAGGGAGAAGAAGGCTCATCTCCAAACGCGAGCGTTGCACGGAGCAAACATGTCATTCGTTCTCGGACGACTAGGGGGCTGTAAACGTATTCCCGGTTAAATTACCGCGCCCCGGCCGCGCTGCACGTCGCTCTTTTTTTCCCCCAGTTCCGAGTCTGCGCACGTGGTTGTCACCGACTCTCTATTCCGCTTCGACGTCTTCCGCGTCATTCGCTTTTCATTTGCGGCACGCGGGGCTCTGGGAATTTAATTTGCCACCGCTCGATCGCGTGGAGGAACACAGCTAGTCAATTCCGCCATGTAGCTTCACCCGCCTACGACCCTAGTTAATTGGTGACTGTCGGTTCGTTCGAGTCCGTGGCTGCATCTTTTCTGTTCGCTGGTCAGAAACCATTCCGCGCGAGAGCATTGTCGAAATGACCGCAACATCAGGCTGATGTGGCGGCGTGAAGCTTAGCCGGTGTCTACACGTTTTGGTAACATAACACGGAATGCGAACGCTGGAGCAGAGATATGGCGAAGCCGTGTTTACACTAAAATGTCCTGTGGTGCTTTCCCCGCTGTGAGACATTTCCTGGTGGCCCAGGAAGTAAAACAGCGGCAAGTTAGCTTCGCTCGAAAATCGTTTACGTATGCCAGCACGTAAGAAGTAGCAACATAATGCAAAAAGGTATTCACGCAATTTTGATGAGAACAGCGTCAAGAGGCATCGCCATCAATTGTGTTCGTGGCTTGAATTGAAATAAAATCTTCATTTATTTTTTTTTATGTTGACGCAAGAGATTGAACGGAAGAGACAAAGCTGTGCGTAGCTGCTTGGAAGCGCCGTAGCGTCCCACATGACAGCAGCTGGCGGGGAATAGCTAAGGTGTAAGAACTTTAGAAATAATTGGGAACATTTGAAATACATGCAGACTTTTTAAATGAGTACTCAATGGCATATAACCTCGTTTCTTTGCTGCTTCGTTCATTGTGAACAGGGCTCCCGTGTGGGGGAGCCTTTTTCTCTTCCGTCCCCTCACGGGAGGCTTAGGCCCAGCCATCATAAAGTCCTGGTTCTATAATAAAAGCTAATTCCTCCTCCTCTTTGGTCGGCGTTTAATTCCTGTTTTCGCTTGTATATACATGCCATATACAGTTCTATGAACATTCTATAATTGTGTCACAAGTTCAGTTCTGAATGAGTAAAACAGTAAACAACCTTTTTTAATGTTTATTTGGACAGAACGTTATTCCGTTCGAGCATGTTATGGTAACATGGTAGCTTATAGGAGCAGGATTGAAAAAGGTACAGCATTCAACATGATGTTATGGACCAAGCGTTGCTATGGAACACGTTATGTATAGGCACATGACGTTAAATAGCGAATAGCTTTATATGTTTGCGTTGTTGGGTGTAACAGCATTTTTGTGTGTAAATATTAATATGATCGTCAGAAAGGCAGGATACACTAATCACATTAAACTGAAAAAATATTTTTCTGCGTGGGCATGAGGACTCCCGCTAGGGGGCTAAGCAGTGCTGGCGCACTTCGCATGGGCTCCTGCTTTTTTCGGCAATTTTCCGGATACCTGCTTTTATTCATCGAAACTGTGGCATCGACGGAATCAGCAAGAGAAGTGGAACCGGAGGATATCAAGTTTATGAGCGGTACGTGGAATTACCGTCATTTTTTGCCGTTTGAAGGTTTCACGCCGCGCTAACGGAGCTAACCCTACAAGAGTAAGGGGCCAGCCGAACGCGCGTGACCCGTGTCCCGTGGCTCGTGAGCGCTCGTGAGCCGCCGCTCGCTCTCTTCGAGAGCGACTCGGCGCTGCCGCCAAGTATCAATGACTGACGCATCCGACACAGCAAGAACTGCACGGGAACTGAATCAGGAAAATAACAGCGTTGAAATGCATGTGGAGACGATAAAAGAGCAGCAACAACTGGAAGCGGAGTGGACGTATGACGAGAACAGCGGGAAGGCAATAAACATCCAGGAAAAATGGCACACATGGGAGAGGAGAGGAAAGACGACTCAGGTGCATATAAAACCCACAGCCGAGGAAGCAGACCAACAACGAACGCAGCAAGCCGGAGCAACAAAACCTTTTGCGGGAAACATGCCACATTACAGGAAACCGAGACTTCCACCTTTGCCAGTGGACGACACGAAGATCATCTACAGACCAAAGGCGGGATTACAACTCTCCAAATGGACATTGGTGGCAGTGACACATGCCATCGGCCGAGCTAGCAAGTTGTCCCAAAAAGACTTCTATGACAACATCCGGATTCAAGTGCAACATGTCGAGAATATAATCATCGCAAGTACACCAAACAAAGACATAGCGTACGACATGCTTCTCAAGATCACCAACATCCAGCTTGGAGGATCCAATTACGAAGTTAAAGCAAATGTCAAGACACCAGATGGCATCAGCAAGGGCGTAATCTACAACATCCCGCCAGGAACGAGCGAAGAAGAACTACTTCAAGGGCTACGAGTATCCGCAAGATACACGGTTCTCGCAGCACGCATGCTGGGAAGATCGTCAACAGCACTCATCTACTTCGACGGACCGCACGTCCCATACAACATCATATATAAATGCTGTGACTACCGCTGCAAACCATACAGGAAATCCGTGCAATACTGCAGAGCCTGCGGGGAACTAGGGCACCGGCAAGATATCTGCCCGAAACCCCTTATCAACTTCTGCTATATATGCGGGATGGAAAATCGACAGGAAGATCATGACTGCCAACCCAGCTGTAGAATCTGCCAACAACCCCATGAGACAGCAGGAAAGGAGTGCCGCCATAAACTCAAACCAAATCCACCACCGTACAAGATCAGATTGCATTGGGAAAACAAGAACCAAGAGCAGCAACGCAGATGGAACTCAACTTCCGACTCCGACTTTCCGGCACTATCCGAATCAAGCAGTACCTCACTACAGAGTCCACGAAGATCTAGAAGTGACTCCAAATCAACAGGCGGTCAAGCAGACGAAAGAACCCGGTCAAGATCACGGTCCGGATCACGTACCCGCAACCCACAAAAGCGAGTTACGTATGCAGACGCTGCAGGGGGAAACACACGAGCACAAGAACCCACGGAAACCGAACGAGATCTGCGGGCACAACTCCAAAATCAACAAGCCCTCATTGACAAGCTCTTACGAAGGTGCAAAGAACAAGACACCGCCAATCAAGCCTCGAAACCTCAAGGAATGCCCAACATGCCACCGCCCCTTACCGAAGAACGAATCAAGGAAATTGTAACAATGGAGGTCCGGAAGCAGATACAGGAGGCCATGACCACTTTTGCAAAGGAAATAACCCAACAGCTACAGCAACACATCACCACTCAGCTTGCCCCTATCCACGCTACCCTCCAAGACCTCAGCAACTTCATGTCCTATGCCAAGCAGAACCACGTAACGAAAGCCACAGTAGAAAAGTTGCTCAACAACACCGACACGGCTCGCAAGAAAGCACGTAAAGACCTCCATAATGCTGCCAGACCGGAATCCATGGCCTGGGGCGATAACACCGATATTGATCAAGATGGCGAGTAATCCCGAGAAGAGATTCCCACAACTTCCAATGAAGTTGTGGCAATGGAACTGTCGCTCTATACGAACCAAAAGAACAAACCTCCAGGAACTGACCAAACAGGAACAACCAGATATCATCGCTATCCAAGAAACTTATCAGACCAATCTACGCATACATGGATATGATACACACACCGGATCTCAGAGAACAGCCATCCTGACGAAGAAAAATCTCACCACGCAAGATCACACAATCCAGGGAACAACCGTGGAACACACCCTAGTGGAAGTGCTACCTGAGAAGAAGACACACCAAAGTCTATATGTCCTATGCTTATATAGTCCACCCAGGGATCCGTTATCTGACTTTGTAAAGTTCATCACGGAAGCCAGAAGGCTATCTAAAGGCCATAAACTTGTAATTATGGGGGATTTTAATGCCCCCCACACAGCATGGGGTTACCAGCACACGACCAAGAAAGGAGCGCGAGTGCACGATTCGGCACAACAGAATCACCTCACACTCTGGAATGATCCTAAACTAAAGACTCGAATAGGCAACAGTGTATCCAGGGATACAAATCCCGACCTCACCTTTACAATAGGTATCTCCAAGGCCGAATGGACCCGACTGGAAGAAAATCTCGGCAGCGATCACCACATCCTTCAGCTAGAAATCCTGCACCATAAGAAGCCGAGCAGAACCGGAACGGCAAGGCTGACGGACTGGAAGGCCTTTAGAGAGCATGACATAGAAGAGAACATCAAAAATATTGAAGAGTGGCTCACCGAAGTGGTCAAGACGGCGGAGAAGCATACTAAAGTCATCCAACTCACAATGGACACACCGGCCGTAGACTCTCATCTCCTACATCTTTGGGATGCCAGAAGAGGCCTACTGAGGCGGTGGAAAAAGATGAAACATAACCGCAAACTGCAGAAACGGATCGCTCACATAACAAAGCAAGCAGAAGAATACGGAGATAAACTCAGCAGTCAGAACTGGCATAAACTGTGCGACCAACTTCAAGGCACACTCAGCACAAAGAAGACCTGGCATATGCTGCGAGCCCTTCTAGCTACCACCAAAACCAAGACACAACAAAGACATGACCTCAAGAAAATCATTCACTCTCATCCAGGAACTGAGAAACAAATTTTGGAAGAACTCAAGCGTAAACTTGTCGGAGACAATGCCCCCAAGGTCTCGGATCCCCGACCGTACAAAGGCGAACCAAACCTGACCCTCGACAGCCCTTTTACGCTTCCTGAACTTCACGCCGCTCTTGCCAAATTGACCCGTAACACGTCGCCAGGAAATGACAAGGTGACCAACAGGATCCTACGAAACCTCCCGGACAAGGCCCTAAATTGGCTCCTCGACTACATGAATAACTGCTGGGAAGAAGGTAAGCTCCCGGCAGAATGGAAGCACGCAGAAGTCATTATGATTCCAAAACCCAACAAGCCACTACAAATCAGCAACCTACGGCCCATCTCCCTGACTTCCTGCGCTGGAAAGCTTCTCGAACACATGGTTCACGATCGCCTCACCACATACCTCGAAGACTCAGGACTCATGCCTGACACAATGTTTGGCTTCCGACAGCTCCTCTCAGCCCAAGATATACTTTTACAGCTCAAGGAAGACCTCTTGGACTACCTAGAACGCCACAAAAAGTTCTCTATTTTAGCAATAGATGTAAAAGGAGCCTTCGATAATGTGAAGCATGATGCAATCCTCCAGAATCTCCAAGACACAAACTGCGGAATCCGGACCTACCATTACGTACAGGACTTTCTCAAGGATCGCACGGCTACGGTGGGCATCGGCAACATCCGAAGCGACAAATTCGAAATGCCCAACAAAGGCACTCCACAAGGGTCAGTCATTTCACCTTTGCTGTTCAACCTCACTATGATTAAGCTCCCGCAACAACTCGATGACATCGAAGGTTTAAGCCATGCAATATACGCCGACGATATAACGTTATGGACAAAAGCGTCGACAACCGGCCGACAGCAAACTACCCTGCAAGAGGCAATCGATCTAATAGAACAGTACCTATCAAGATGCGGTCTCCAGTGCGCCCCCGAAAAATCAGAGCTACTTATACTCAAGGCAAGGACCCGGGGAAGACCACCAGCCTACGTCGACCCAGATCCCAACGTCACACTCAATGGAATCGATATACCTCAAGTTGACTCCCTCCGCGTCCTTGGCCTCACCCTACATAAAGATGGTTCTGGTGCAGCTACACTTCCGAAGCTTCAGAAGACCCTAACACAAGTAACTCATCTCATTAGGCGTATAACCACTCAAAGAAGAGGACTTAAAGAGCAAGAAACCGTCCAAATTATCCAAGCACTCCTTATAAGCCGGATAACATATGGCACCCCGTATCTACTCCTCAAGAAAGCTGAAATTGAAAAACTCAACATCGTCATCAGAAAGGCAATCAAGAGCGCACTAGGACTTCCCAGTACGACCTCAACCACGACACTACTCAAACTTGGCCTCCATAACACCTGGGAAGAAATGAGTGAAGCGCACAGGGCCAGCCAGCTGGAACGCCTTAAGCTGACTCAAACAGGAAGAGCAGTACTTCGCAAACTCGCATACAGCGAAAACTTTATAGCGGACTCAGACGTGAAAGCCCGATTGCCACCACTTCTCCGTGACTCTATTTCAGTCGCTCCAATACCTCGAAACATGCATGCAACACACCACAAAGACAGAAGACAAGCAAGAGTTCGAGCGCTAAGCAAGAAATACTCAAGGAACCCCAACACGAGATATACAGATGCGGCAAAATACCCAGGTAGAAGAGCCTACGCAATTACCGTGACCAACAACAAAGGGAATGAGCTAGTCGCTGCCACCATACCGGCCAGAAATCCAGAAACGGCGGAGGAAGTGGCCATCATCCTCGGCATCGCCACATGCAAGGACACCGCAGTCATCTTGAGCGACTCGCAAACGGCATGTAGAAACTTACAAAAAGGCCGAATCTCTGCCGCAGCCATGAAAATTCTAAAAGAGCTATCAAGACGCCAAGAACTACCCGAAACCTACGTCGTATGGACCCCAGGCCACGAACACCTGGCAGGAAACGAAGCAGCACATGCTGTCTCCCGAGAACATACCAGCCGGGATTTCCTGCCGCACGGGATCCGGAAATCGACGAGGGTGGAGGACATTCCCATCAACTACGCCGTAATACTGCAACATTACCGACTCGAAAGAAGAGAATATCCTTTACCACATCCAAAATTAAGCAAGGAAGAAGCCACCGCCCTCCGCAGACTACAAACAAATACATATGTCCATGGAATTATCATGCACCGGATGCATCCCACTAAATTCTCATACCTATGCAGATATTGTGATGTACCAGACACCCTACAACACATGGTGTTGGTGTGCCCACACCGCGAGAAAAACAGTCAAGACGATGCCTCAGAAACGATACAAGCCACCGAAGAAACGTGGGAGGCAATGTTAACGGCACAGAGCCTGGAGGATCAGCGAAGTCTGGTGGACCGGGCCCGGGCTGCGGCATTAGCCAACGGCTTTCTGGACTGAGAGAGCCGCCCACCTAGGGCGAAGAAAGAACACTTTCTCGCTGTTTCTAGCAATAAACGTTCATTCCTCCTCCTGCGTGGGCATGCCATGGTATGTCCGCATGTAAGCTAATTTCAGTTCTATATTGTCTTGTGACTGGCGCAGCATGGCCTTTGTCGCTTTTGCGCCATTAAACCAGAATTAACTAACTAATTTCGCCTTTTGCACAACGAGAATTTTTGGTATATTGTTTATCGCACTTGTGCCCTAAACATTTTTGACAGCAAACATGTTCTGGAAGTAGAGATGCTCTGTAAATTGAAAACATAACGAGACATTATACATAATTTACTTGATTCACTTTTGATCGTACATAGTTAATTTACGTGTGCAAAGTCAGCCGTTTTTGAGATTACTCGCCGGCATTTCATGCAACGTACGATTTCAATATAGTCTCTGCCACACTTAAGCTAGACGTCGTATTCTGTGACCTAATTTTTTTGCTGCATACACTACGGCTGTAGTTCTATAGGAAAATACTTTGAGACTTGTTGCACATATATTGCAAAAACTCACCTTCTGTAAAGGATAATTCATTCGCACTTCTACCAGTCATGAGCACAGTAATGTTATCGGCTTATGCAATAGAAATCACCCATAACTTATGTAAAATATATAGTTTAGCCCACTAAAAACAACAGAGGGCCAGATATACAGCCTTGCGGCACATCTCACTTCCGGTCTTGGGCACGAGAAAGAGCATCATTGTGTGCAACAGTTTGATTAATTTGTTAAAGGTACGGCCGTATTAGAAAGATACTTCATCTGACACCACAACGATTTGATTTCTTTCACAACAATTTTTGTCTTATTACCTCGTAGGATTTATAAAAATCTGCGTAAGGTCCAAGAAAGACAAGCTTGTCTTCATGTGCATTCTCTATTCTGTTAATACGGTATCGCTCAACTACGCTGGTACAAGAGAAAGATTGCATTCTCTATCGTCGGCGAACGCTGGCGACGCGTTAGGCAGTGAAGGTAGTTATTGGTCTTAAATGTCCACGTAAATTTTAACTGAAGAAAAAGGGGGTGGGAGGGGGGGGGAAACCGCATTCGTCAGCCATGTTATAAGAACTTAGTTTTGTACCAGGATGCTGTTCTCTAAATGCGAAACAGTATGAGCAATATATTTAGCACAGGTTACATTCCAGTCCATATCTGCGACTGTTTTCACAAAGTCAGGTGTATAGCACAGGCATTCGCGGAGAGACTATAGCCTCCAAGACGGAGGCTATCCGTCTAAGCATCGGTGTGAAAGGCAGGGCCGGGCCGACGGCGTGAATGCTATAGCACATTGGTAATTCTTAATGTTATTGCTTCGACCATCTGCTGGCTTAGCGCTATCCTAAAACACTCACAACGGTAAAACACTGATTCATGGCGGGATTCTGTAGATTGCAGTGATGTCCACGCAGCATGCTGAAAGTTTGTCTGCCTTGGAAAACGCGGAATGAGACCTATAAACCGAATTTCCTATGTGACTTTGCAAGTCTGTAGGCTATGTTCATACCTGTGACAGTTTTGGTGCAGGAGATTACGCTACTTATCCTGTTTATATACCGTTATTTGCAACCGATAAGATTGATCTGATCAATAAATTTCTTCCCTTCTCTCGTCATCTTGGTGTAGTTGGCAAAATGGAGGACCACAAACATAGTCAAGCAGTGCTTGACACATACTTTGCACTTAGATCGTTAGCGTTTGGAACAAGTTCCGCCACATTGTTATTACAATTATTTTTGCTGTAGTTTTATTGACTGTCCTCATTAGCTTCTCTGTACAGATTGCATACGGTGGAATCGAAGGTCCCAAAATGCTTTAGATCATTAAGTCGGCTTGCTGGCGTCCTTTCACGATTGGTTTCCAGATGCTACTAAGTCTATCCTAGCTGAGTAGCCAGAAGCACGGCCCATGAAAAAGAAAGACTCGAGCCCTCGAGCATCAGACACACGCGCAAGTGTTGCGAAGAAATGCCTGTCATGAATTGATCACGGAGCGCATCTTCAAGGTCAGCGAACGAACAAAGGGCTGCAAGCTCACGCAATGTAACAACGTGCTCGCCGATAGATTCCCCTGGCTGCTTGACGCGTCTACGAAAGCGGTGGCATTGGCGGTAATGTGGTTTGTTAAAGCTGCGACAACATTGTCATATGAAGAAGGTGCGGCCTTTGTCTGTTGTGATAACGGTCCAGTGCTTGCGCCCTGACTATATTCCGAAAGATCTTTAGTGGGAGCGGTTTCACATTCTTCGGCACTGGCCCTCGACTGCGAAATACGCAGGCCCTTGACGCCCAGACTGTGAAATAGAAGGGACTTGCGACGTTCTGCCGAGAAAACAGATGCTCTCGAAGCAGCATGAAGTTCTTGAACAATCGAAGCCATTGTGGCCAACACTATACCAACACTGGCCAATATATGATAAAATCTAAATGAACTTATTTTTCTACTTGATTGGAATATTTCGGAATTTCATGTACAATTTGAATAAGAAGAGCCCTATAGGTAAAGTTCCCACCTAAGACTCGCGCCAAATCGTTTGCGTTCATAAATCCCAAATAGGCAAATGTACGTCAACTAAGATATGTCACTTCCCGAGTTCTAGCTGCTCGAGGGCTCAGCATAATGTGGTGTCCAATTCGATAGGAGGTGCGCATTGCTAGTCTGGGAACGCTTCATCACCTCTGTAAGTTGCTTCCACAGTTGGATGGTCGGAGCTGACAACTGGGTTGAAGTATTCACGAGTCATGATTACTGCGGTCGCGAGTGAAGCGCATGTGGCGACGACATCAATTGTTCAGAATACCATCGACGAAGCAATGTATGCAACAAAAACCACATTCCCACAGACCGCGCGTGAAGGAGTCACTGGATAGTCACGCACGACAGCCAATCTAGTCGTCTGTCCGAGTGGGCGCAGAAAATCTCGTTTGCACCACAAGCCCTCTCCGTCAACGGCGGTGACAGGCTCGTTGGGGGTGACTAACCATCGCGGCGCCACAAAAAATCCGATTTGTGGTGGGGATATTTTGTCGCTGCTGTCGTGGCACCGTTTCAACTAGGCTGCACCAGATGGCGTAGCTACTGGCTCTCCTCCGTTAGGGAGCCTCCTCTACATGTGCACTTCTCAACAGTTCCTGCTGGGACTCATTGCTTTGTTTTCTGATTGTGGGATTTATTATAACGCTCTTCTCTACATAACACGTGTAATGTTTGAACCAGAGCGTTGTACTCCAGGTCGACGTGACGCCGCGGGCTAGTTGAAGATCTCCTGAAAATAAAAAAAAAAAAGCTTGTTAGCAAAGCGGACGCAACAAAGAAGGCGGAGGCAATAAGCGCACTGTTGTGTCCGTGTATTTCAATGTGAACTCCATCTTGCACTCATGTTTTTATTTCTGGAGGCCCTAGTGTTTCCTTTCATGGTTATGTAAAGCGCCAAAACTGTGGTGCTCTCATAAAACCGTTGTGCGAAGCGCTAATGGAAAGGTAGCTTTTGCTATTTTGAAATGTCAATCTTTTGACGGCATAAAGTAGTTCATCGGAAATGTCTCGGCCTGTATTCAGAGTGTGTAAGCAGCTTTGAAAGCAATGCAGCCTGCACGGCATCGATAAGAAAGTTTTATCCTACTAAGCTGGAGGAAACATTTTCTCACTGAAGATCGAGTCCGTCACATTTATTTATGTGCGAAAAAAATATAAGTACTCAGCGCTGTTGTATATTTAGTTCTTGTTTCTTTTGCAATGTGAACACCGCCAGGTGGCTACAGTTATATATATATATATATATATATATATATATATATATATATATATATACGTGTGCGTTATTCAATAAAGAGCGGTTCGTTTCTTTTCGTTAACTTTCAGGTACAGCTATTCAAGAACGGCTCACGCCGACACTACATTGGCGACAAGGGTCAACAGAAGAAAGGGCGTGACATGCCTTTCTGCTAGCCGCCAAGAGCGTTTCCGGACTGGCACCACTGCCTATATTTGTGGCTGTACCCAGTCGCACGGCAGTTCTTTGGTTGCAATGACTAGGACTATTCGAGAACTTCATGCTGGCTTTGGGAGCATCTGATTTCTCGGCCGCGCATCGCGAGGTCGTTGTTATCCACAGTCTGGGCGTCGAGGGCCAGCGCATTTTCTTCACGCTTCCTGTGTCTACCGAATACGCCAAGGAAGGTGAGACCACTGCCACTAAAGATCTTTAGGAATTTAATCGGGGCGTTAACACCTGGCCCTTTTCAAAACACACAAGGACCGCACCTTCGTCGTGTGACAATGCTGTCGCCGCTTGGAAAAACCACTTTACCACCCAAACTAATATCGTCGCTGAACGTTCTAGTTTCTGTAGACGCGTCCAGCAACTAGGAGAATCCATCGTCGAGTACGTTGTTGCATTACGTGAACTTGCAGCCGGTTGTGCGTTCGCTGCTCTTGAAGATCAGCTACATGACCAATTCGTGACAGGCATTTCTTCGTGACATTTGCGTGATCATCTGCTGCTCGAGGGCTTGAGTGTTTCTTTTTCACGCGCTGTGCTTTTGGCTGTTTAGCTAGAACCGCGGTGTAAGATGTATCTTACACCGTGGCTAGAACAGACGATTGAAAACGTCCATGCATTCGCGCCTACAAGCGTACAGTCTGTTTCACACTTATGGTATCTTCGACTGGTCGCCTCGGAGCGCTCTAGATCGTTCTCGCGAGCGGCGTTGTCTTCGGCTGGTTGAAAGAGGGTGCGCGCCTTGCGTTCGGCTGGTTCTTTTCGATCGCTCTCCTCCCGCGTCGAGCGCTCTGAGGCGCTCCGCGCCCTGTCGTCGGAGCAGTCGTCGAGATAAGAGCGTTTCGAGCAACGTCATCACACCACAGCGTCGCCGTTCTTGGCGACGGTCCATCGTAGCCTAGGCCACCTAGGCCACAGCATGCTGGCGGCTCAACGGTCGTCCCACCGGCGCATCCGCCGGTTTAGCTTTGGATAGGCGAAACATCGGACGTTAGCAGTAGTCACGTGGTTTCGCATCTGCCATTCCCCTTCCGAGAGCGAGTCACACGTTCGGCTTGCGCGC